>NC_045440.1:97532829-97555670 GCF_002776525.5 Piliocolobus tephrosceles
GCTCTGTCGCCCGGACTGGAGTGCAGTGGCCGGATCTCAGCTCACTGCAAGCTCCGCCTCCCGGGTTTACGCCATTCTCCTGCCTCAGCCTCCCGAGTAGCTGGGACTACAGGCGCCCGCCACCTCGCCCAGCTAGTTTTTTGTATTTTTTAGTAGAGACGGGTTTTCACTGTCTTAGCCAGGATGGTCTCGATTTCCTGACCTTGTGATCCGCCCGTCTCGGCCTCCCAAAGTGCTGGGATTACAGGCTTGAGCCACCGCACCCGGCCTATTTTCGTTTTTTATGTCTGCCTCCTCCAGCTTATTATCAGCATTGTTTCTATTTCTTTTGTACATTGTTACGGTAATCAGTCTCTTCTTATTCACTTCCATCCTTTATATCATCATCAGAGATTTTTGGTATGTTTTTGTCCATAAAACAACAAACACGAAAAAAGTCACTCACATGATTAATACGTTGCTTTTTTTTTGGCAATAAAAACCCTTAATTTCTCAGCATGGCTTACTAGACCTTTCCAAGTATTATTTATCTTTGTAGTTTTATCTCCCAAATTTTTACCCTCATCCAGCCAGGAATCCTTTAATTCTCAAACTAGTTTAGGTAGCTGATTACCTAGAGTCACCTTGTTTCTTTCTTTTTAAATATGAAATAACTTTATAGTTTACTTCATTGTATGATCTGAGAATTTTATTCATAGGAAATATTACTATATGATAACATTTTAGACCAGAAGCATTTATTAATAATAAAAAAAAACTAAGCACTGGACTTAGTTTGGCTCTCTGAGTTTTCTACCTAATATTCTTTTCTATCTTTTTTAACTGTTTGCTACCTCTTTCTGTTAGAAAAGTGAAGAAAAATACCAAAGAATTATTTTTGTAAGAATAACTTAAAATTAAGACTATTCCATATATCAATTAAAAAAAATCAAAATTGCTTGTATACGGTTTAAATAATAAATTACTTTGATTCCATTTATGGAGCACCAGTGTTTTTTCTTGTGAACACCGTTGGGTAACAGGACCTGTGTTCCTGTGGTTGTCTTTCTGGAATGCCTTTCTGAAGCTTCCTCTTAAAAAATTCATGCTCATTTTTCAAGACCCAGTAGATTTGTCACCATTATTGCAAAGCCTTTTCTGACCCTTATAGAAACAACCATCAACTCTCTCCTGTATATTTCCCAGGTTGCTTGGTATGTTTGTCTCTACTTTAAAAACTAATATCTAACATCATTATTATAATAATAATTATTGTTTATCCCCTCTCTTCCTCTGTTGCCTCTATGGGTCATGGCACAAATTTTATGTTCAGTAATTGATGTTAAATGAATGTCTTCTTTTGACTAAGAATTTTGTTCCTTAAGAACCTTATCCCTCTTACCTTTATTCTGTAGGACCAAGAACACAGGATCTTATGTGCACCCATTTTGCGATGACAGACTGGCCAAGTGATCTGGCTTTTCTCCACGCTCTGGGAAATAGTTCAACTCTGTCAAAGAGCAGTCAAGAAAAGTTCATATATTGAGAGTGATGTGATGATGGCTGTTTGAAAAGCTTGGAACTACCTTTTTAGATTAAATAGGCTTGTTTCTATCTCAAATCTGGATTAGGGCCAATGCTTTGATATCCCAGTCAGCAAAGATCAGAAGTCAAGATTTCACAATCTTTCATCATGCTCTGAAATCATTTGTCAATAAACAACAAAGACCTTCTAGGGCTGGATATTAGAGAGGGAAGTAGCTGAGAGCTTGGAAGAGGAGCTCTTCTATCAGCTGGGGACTTGGATGAGAAAAAGGCTTAGTTCAGGTCTGGTGAATAATTTGAGAATAAGTGAAATGCAACAGCACAGTAGTCAAGAAAGTGATTAGTACTGGGTGTTGGCTCGGATGTGAGGAGAAAGGCGCCTTACACTGTTGGCGAGGAGGACTGAAGTAGAAATTGGTACAGCCTTTCTGGAGTGCAGTTTTGCAAGGTGTATTAAAAATGTTAAAGGTGTTAATACTGTTTTTCCAACAACTCTACTTCTAAGAATTTTTCCTAATGACATACTCTAATAAGTATACCAGGATGTTTGTATAAAGAGATTTATTTAGAACAACTATAAAGGTCCCAAAATAGGGAACTGATTAAACAAATTGATTAATCTATACAAGGGAATATTACACAGGCATTCAAATAATGATGTAGAGCTATATTTATAGAAAAGCAAAGAAGTATATGATGTATTGTCAGATTTAAAAGTCTATTTATGAAATAATAGGTAGATTATGATTAATTTTTATAAAACAGGTATATACATGTATATATATTATATATATATACACACATATGCTACACAATTACTGGAAGTTCTCACTGAGAGATTTTTTTTTTTTAGTTTACCTTGATGTTACAGATTTTCCACAGATAACATATAATACTCAAATTATGAAGAAATAATTTTTTCTTTATTGGTATTCTCCAGGTTGACTGAATAGTGCTTGGAACAGAGTACATGTGTCATATGTATTAGCAAATTTAATGACTGAGAGAATAGGTGAATGACTTTACTTCCAACTTGGTAGTATAGGTTATACTGGTGAGAATTTTCTAAATTTTATCCATTCATCTTCTTCCACTGGAACTGACTATAGGATAGCTGCTTTTTGATTCCTGAGATCTTTTCTTTTTATTCCTGGTTTTCACTTTTCTTTTTTTTTTCTTCAACTTTTATTTTAAGTTCTGGGTTACATGTGCAGGATGTGCAGGTTTGTTACATAGGTAAACATGTGCCATGGTGGTTTGCTGCGCAGATCATCCCGTCACCTAGGTATTAAGCCCAGTATCCATTAACTGTTCTTCCTGATGCTCTTCCTTCCCTGAACTCTTCTCCTAACAAGACTCACTGTGTGTTGTTTCCCCCAATGTGTCCATGTGCTCTCATCATTCAGCTCCCACTTTTAACTGAGAGCATGTGGTGTTTGGTTTTCTGTTCCTGCATTAGTTTGCTGAGGATAATGGCTTCCAGCTCCATCCATGTCCCTGCAAAGGACATGATCTCATTCCTTTTAATGGTTGCATAGTATTCCATTATGTATATGAACCATATTTTCTTTATCCAGTCTATCCTGGGTGGTCATTTAGGTTGATTCCATGTCTTTGCTATTGTGAATAATACTGCAATGAACATATGTGTGCATGTATCTTTACAATGGAATGATTTATATTCCTTTGGGTATATGCCCAGTAATGGGATTGCTGGATCAAATGGCATTTCTGCTTCTAGATCTTTGAGGAATTTCCACACTGTCTTCCACAATAGTTAAACTAATTTAGACTCCCACCAACAGTGTAACAGCATTCCTTTTTTTTCACAAACCTGCCAGCATCTGTTGTTTCTTGACTTTTCAATGAACCAACATTCTGACTGGCATAAGATGGTATTTCATTGTGGTTTTGATTTGCATTTCTCTATGACCAGTGATGACGAGCTTTTTTTCATATGCTTGTTGGCTTCATGAATCTCTTCTTTTGAGAAGTGTCTGTTCATGTCCCTTGCCCACTCTTTAATGGGGTTGTTTAATTTTTTCTTGTAAATTTGTTTAAGTTCCTTGTAGATTCTAGATATTAGACCTTTTTCAGATTATTAGATTGCAAAAATTTTCTCCCATTCTGTAGGTTGTCTGTTCACTCTGATGATAGTTTCTTTTGCTATGCAGAAGCTCTTCAGTTTCATTAGATCCCATTTGTCAAGTTTTGCTTTTAGTGTTTTCATAATGAAATCTTTGCCCATGTCTGTGTTCTTAATCATATTGCCTAGATTTTGTTCTAGGTTTTTTATAGTTTTGGATTTTACATTTACATCTTTAATCTATCTTGAGTTAATTTTTGTGTAAGGTATAAGGAAGGGGTCCAGTTTCAATTTTCTGCATGTAGCTAGCCAGTTCTCCCAGCACCATTTATTATAAAGGGAATCCTTTCCCCATTGTTTGTTTTTGTCAGATTTGTTGAAGATCAG
This sequence comes from Piliocolobus tephrosceles, assembly GCF_002776525.5. Classification (NCBI taxonomy): domain Eukaryota; kingdom Metazoa; phylum Chordata; class Mammalia; order Primates; family Cercopithecidae; genus Piliocolobus; species Piliocolobus tephrosceles. Next base: position 97,536,827 of record NC_045440.1, read on the forward strand.
ATGGTTGTAGGTGTGTGGTCTTATTTTTGAGTTCTCTATTCTGTTCCATTCTATGTGTCTGTTTTTGTACCAGTACCATGCTGTTTTGGTTACTTTAGCCTTGTAGTGTAGTTTTAAGTTGGGTAGCATGATGACTCCAACTTTGTTCTTTTTGCTTAGGATTATCTTGACTATTCAGCCTCTTTGTTCCATACAAACTTAAAAATTTTTTTTTCTAATTTTGTGAAGAATGTTCGTGGTAGTTTAATGGAAATAGCATTGAATCTTTAAATTAGTTTGGGCAGTATGGCCATTTTGACAACATTGATTCCTCCTATCCAAGAGCATGGAATGTTTCTCCATTTGTTTGTGTCCTCTCTGATTTGTTTGATCAGTGGTTTGTAATTCTCCTTAAAGAGGTCCTTCTCTTCTCTTGTTAGCTGTATTCCTAGGCATTTTATTCTTTTTGTAGCAATTGTGAATGAGAGTTCATTCATGATTTAGCTCTGCTTGCCTGTTGTTGGCGTATAGTAATGCTAGTGATTTTTGCACATTGATGTTGTATCCTGAGACTTTGCTGAAGTTGCTTATCAGCTTAAGATGCTTTTGGGCTGAGACGATGGGGTTTTCTAGATATAGGATCATGTCTTATGCAAACAAAGATAGTTTGACTTCCTCTCCTCCTATTTCAGTACTCTTTATTTCTTTCTCTTGCCTGATTGCCCTGGCCAGTACTTCCAACACTATGTTGAATAGGCGTGGTGAGAGAGGGTATCCTTGTCTTGTGCCAGTTTTCAAGGGGAATGCTTTCAGCTTTTGCCCATTCAGTATAATATTGCCTGTGGGTTTGTCATGTATGGCTCTGATTATATCATGATATGAGGTTATATCCCTTCCTTGGTGTGAGTTTGTGCCCCTTCCTGTGTCTGAGTGTTGATGATATATTTCTGACTGGTCATTAGTTGTTTCTGTTCATTTCATTAAGGGTATTGAGAGTCAGGTTCCATTAACCAGTGTCATTGCACCATTTTATTCTGTGACTTCTTTCGGTGCTATTACATTTAGAAAATTCTTGCTCTCTAAAATGTGGTAAATATTTACCTGCTTAGCTTTTAAAATATATTTTCATTTAATTCTAAAATGTATTTGAAATTAATTTTTATATGATGTGACGTGAGACCACAAGTTGATATTTTTCTTTTGAAATACATAACCAGTTTTACACAAATCATTTATAGAGTAGTCCATTTTTTCCATATTGGTTTATGACGTATGTTCTGTTACATATTAAGTTATAATGTGTACAAGGCTCTCTTTCAGGCCTGTTTGTTTTGTTGCGTTAATTTGTCTATTGATTCTTATACCACCATTATACTATTTTGTATGTGTTACAATGCAGTTTAATATTGAATTTGGGTACATTTCCACTGATTTTGCTTTTTTAAACAAATGAACTATTTTCACACACGATATTTGCCAAATGAAATGTTTGACATTATGTCAAAAATATAAATTAATTTTGGAATAATTAGCATATTTTATTATTTAGTCTACCTCTTCAGGAACATATTTTATCTTTCCATTTGTTTAAGTTTTCTTCTATCTTGCATCCCTCAAGGTTTTGCTTAAGAAATTTATAGTTTGTAAGTATTGTGTACTGACCTTTCCCTCATTATGTTTTCTAATTGTTGTTAGTATAGAGAAAATTGAATCTTGAATATATATTTTATAATTAGCAATTTTCTTGAGTATTATTATTGATTTTGGTTCTTTTGTATCTTCTAAAAAAGCAATCATGCCTTCTGCAAATAATTCTAACTTCTGTTCCCTTTCAAAATAGTTGTATCTTGTTTCTTTTCTTGCATGTTAGTATGATTTTGGACATCCTTACCTTCCTCCTAATTTTAATGAGAGCACCTTTAATAATTTGCAGCTAAGAGGCAATTGGCCTAAAAGAAATTAGGAAATACACTTAGCTTCCCAGTGAGGCTTAAAAGTCAGAAAAAAAACAGTGTTGAATTTTATCAAATCATCTGTTCTTTTTTTTTATAATTATGTCCTCTTATTTGACCTAGTGATGCAATGTGTTATATTAATATATTTCTAATATTAAACAATTCTTACACTTCTGAGGTAATCCCTACTTGATTATGCTGGGTTATTGCTTTAATATACTTTGACTTAATTTTACAGATTTTTTATTTAGAATTTTCACAACTATATTCATAAATAAAACTTGTTTGGAAGGATATTTCTTGAAATGCATTTTAAGAAGGAATGTTATGAGGAAGAAATGGTTCCATGGTCAAATACACTTGAGAAAGGCAGATTAAAACATTTTAACAAATTTCTTTGCTTCAGGTTTCTCAGAGACTTTAATATGCTAATACATGCTGTAATCTCTAAGGGAGTGCTTTTCAAGCGAACCCACAATGGACTCCGTTCCCCCCTCAGAAAGTGACACTAATTTCCACAGAACCCTCTTTGGAATATTAATCATTGTCATATTTTGTTATCAGGGTTATGTTAACCTCATAAAGTGAGTTAGGATAGCTTTTCCTACTTTAATGTACCCTGGATTATATAATAAGGGTCTCATAAGTTTCTTGAAAACGTGAAAGGCCTAGAACCAGTTTTGCAAATTATCCCTTAATAACATTTGCTAAATTTTCCGTGGATATTCAGCTTTCTTATAATATTGAATCAATGTTATTAATAATTATTTCTAGAAAATGGTTCACTTTATTGAAATTTCTAAATTTGTTAAAATGTGATTGTGAGTGGAATTCTCTTTTAATTCTTAAAATATGTTTTATTTATCTGTTGGTAAATAAAATGAAATGAAATGATCTGTGCCAAATACTTGAAACAGTGCGTGGCACATAGTAAATGGTAAATGTTTTTATTTCCTCCCCCTTTTTCTTATTTTGTATCTTTCTTTTTTAAAAAATTTAGATTTGTCAGAACTTTATTGATTTAAAAACTTTGTTTCCTAGATAATCACCTTTTCTGCTTATCTTTTAATCTACTTATCTCTTCCATCTATTTATTTGATTGTGTAAAAATTCATCACTGTTAGCCTTAGATTTGTATTTTATTCTTCCTGTTTTTTTGTAGTTGTTTTTTCTTTCTTTTCTAGCTAGCTTCTTGAATTGATTGAATTATTCTTTTAAAACAAAATTCTTGGTTAGTAATGAAAATATTCAAGTCTATCAATTTGATTTAAAAATAGTTCTATATTTTGTGGTCCTTTATGCACATTGTACAAAACTCAAAGCATACAAAAGGACTTACAGATAATAGCGAATTTTCTTCATTCTCCTGCCTTAGTCTTCTTGTCCCTCACCAGGAGGTAACCACAATTATGATGTTCTTGTGTTTCCTTCCAGAGTTATTCTAAGTGGATTTGGCTTTTGAGTACAGCTTTGTCAGAAATGTGTATATTTTTACTTAATTATTACTTTCATTATTTTAAAATAAAATTTATCAATTTAAATTTCTCACTTGATACAATAATTAGGAGAGTCAAATTAAAATACTTATTCATAGGACATTAAATTATTTTGTTATTAATTTCTAGTTTTGCTGCATTGTGATTAAAGAATGTAGTCTATAATTTCTGCTACTTTGAAAGTCCTGAGGTTAATCATGTGAACAATTGCAAGGTCAAGTCTTATAAATATTTCATATGGATTTTAAAATTTATAGTCTTCAAAGGGCAGAAAGTATATAATTATTAATTCAAAATAATTTTTATTTATTGTGGTTTACTTGATCTATTATAGACAGCAATAAATTTGTTCCCTTCTCAAATCTAAATTTTGTCACTTTATTTATCCTTATAATAACTTAAAAATTTTTATGCCATAATATTTGGCATAAATTGTGATTCTATGAGAATAAACACAAACATAAAAGTAAACTCTGGCTTGTAAATTTTATTAAAGAAATAAGTCCTGAAAGTAACACCTATGACAGGATATAAAAATTCAATTAGTGCAGCAGGATATCAAATTAAAAGTGAAATTTTTGTTCAGACTCCCCATTTCTAATCTCACATTTCAGTTGTAATTACTTTTGAATGCTTTTTATTTCTTCTAATAGTTACCTCCATAACTCTAAACACATTATTCTAAATAATGTGTTTGCATCTTTCATTCTTACTTAGTAACTATAGGCTTTATCTATTGATTCTTCAATATGGAAGAGTAAGGCTCAAGTTATTTATACTACCCTTACCTTTCCTTTTCAAATTCTTCCCAATTGTAATTGTTTTCTTAGATGAGAAACTTTTGTAATTTTAAAAAATACTTAACCTCCAACTTCTTGATTATTAAACTTGAAACATTTTTTGGACTCTTGGTTATTTTTTGACTCTTGGGGAGTGAATTTCCCAATTTAGCATCCTCTATGTCTTCCTTTCTCTAAGGTCTGACTCGTGTTAGCTATGTTATCACTTTTATGTGGGGAATGTTTAGAGCATTCTGTTCTCTAATTCTAATTACATCTTCTATGCTTTGTCTGTAGGTTAATTCTTAAAGTCAAAAACTGGTAGAATTTTGATATAATGGTTATATAAATATTCATTTCATGTTTGAGGAATATTGGGTATGTAGAGAAAGCAATGCATCTCAACATCTATGCAACTTTAAGGAGAATGCTCTAAAGGTCAAGATTAAATGGATTTTCTCTTTCTATTTTAATATTTCATCCATTATTCAGACTGTTGTCATGATTTAACTTGTTTCATACTTGGACCATTCTTGGGAAATGTTTTGAGTTTAATTGCCTTTTTTCTTGAGAAAAGAAACATGTATCTTTTTACCATATTGCCAATATCTTGCAATTGTTTAATGCTTCAGTAAGTATTATTCTATTTCTAGGTCTGTTTCAAAGCTGTCACCCTGATATTTTTCTTCATTTCACTTCTAGATTAGTTTCACTATTTCTTAGGTCCTGTGTATTCCCTTTTAAGAACATTTCTTTTTCCTCCCCTTCAGTACATTTATTCAAGTGATTTTTTTTTTCCATAAAGGGTACATGGGGGGGTAAACTTCCTAGGTCCTTGTTTTTCTGAAAATGTATTTATTTTGTCCTAATGATTGACTGATAGTTTTGGTAGGTACAGAATTCTAAATTTAAAATAATTTCCAGCTGAGCGTGGTGACTCATGGCTGTAATCCCAGCACTTTGGGAGGCCCTGGTGGGCAGATCACTTGAAGTCAGGAGTTTGAGACCAGACTGGCCACCATGGTGAAACCCCGTCTCTACTAGAAATACAAAAATACTTAGCTGGGCGTCGTGGCACATGCCTGTAATCCAAGCTACTTGGGAGGCTGAGGCACAAGAATCACTTGAACCTGTGAGGCAGAGGTTGCAGTGAGCCGAAATCATGCCACTGCGCTCCAGCATGGGCAACAGAGCAAGACTCCATCTCAATAATAATAATAATAATAATAACAATACTAATCTCTTATTACTAATTTGAAGGCATTGCTTCTTTGTCGTTCAGCATTGACCGTTCCTGATAAAAAGCCTGATGCCAAGTTGATTCTCTTTACTTTCTAGGTAACCTGAATGCTTTGTCACAAATTATATTTTCTTCAGTTTCATTCTGTTCTTCATTGTTGTTAATATGCTTTTAAACTCTTGATCGTGTTTTGGGTTTCCTTATATTTTCATATTTTAGACAATTTTTTTTTCAGCTTGTTCTCTATTTATTGTGTTCTGACCTTGTTTCATAGAGATGATGACCTTTTACATATTTATGAAGACAGCAAACTGGTGTAAATTTTCACTGAGAAAACTCTTTTTAGAAGTTTCTCTTTCTTTGAGGTTTTAGAGTGTTATCTATTTTCTCTGTTGTTGAAGTATCTTTTTTCCATAATCCCATTGTTGGCTCTTTTTCTACTTTTTCATTCTTGAATTGTGTGAGATTTATCCAGGCTTTGTCTTTATTAACAAAAATAATAGGTGAATTATTTTTTGCTTCACATGTTTTGCTCAGATTTAAACTAAAATTTTAATTTGATTTTTTTTTTTTAATGTCTAACAGGCATTCATCTGTCATGGATTTAGATGAATTAATACAACTCTTGCATTTTTTAAACTATAAGGTTGCATGTAATTTGAAGTTGTTTAAATAGTGTAAAACATTAATTAATACTCTTTCACATGCCCTTCCAGAATATGAGCTCTTTGTTCCTATTTATAAAGCTTTTTCTAAATAACTGTGCTTCTACTCATGCTGATTATTTTGCTAAGTTAGGAGATCTGAGGTCTTTTAGCAAAAGTAGAATAAGTAGAGCTCATGGAATGGGAAAACTGGTTTGTGTAGAAGTCCATGACTACAGTAAAGAAAGTTCCCCTAAAACTGGTTGCTGCTCACTATATTTCTCACCACTGTAGCCCCTGTCTTCTGAAACGTGGTGTAGACTGTATGGGTAACCAACATCTTTTCTTATATTTTTTGAGACCAGAATGGATGGGAGCATCCATTTTATGTGATTGTAAAAATAAAATATGTGATGTATGGTCTAAAACTCCACCTGCCAACCCATTCCTGATGATACATTAAACGGAATTTTTACACTCATAGTAATTCTGATCTTTGGCTTTCTATGCTTTGCCAGTCAATGAAGGTGTGTGCATGTGTGCGTGTATGTATGCATGCATGATTTTTTATAATGGGAGATGGGGAGAGGCCCTATCGTACATAATAGCTTGCTGCCTGCTGCCATGTTAAGAAGTCCAACCATTAGTCTGTTACTGAATTTTGATAAGCTAGGCATCTCAAGTAGCCTCTATTGATTTTTCTTTAGTTCTTCTTTTTTTTTGTTTTTGTGTTTTCAATTTATCCTAGGTGGTTGAATTAAATTGTCTTTCACTTAATTCATCTCAGCTTCTCTCCCAGTCTTTTTATGCCAAAAGTCCTTCACCAGTCTTCTTATTGCCTCCAGATTGTGAGCCAATTTCTTGAAGGTGGAGCCAAGTCTCACTCTTTATATCTCCATATAATACATGCTTCATACATACCTACTGATAAGCTGATCAGCTTCATGATGGGGATAGAAGTGAACTCCTACTCCTGTTTTTTCCATCAAAGGTAAACCCTGGAAAAGGACAAAGTTCGAGTAATATTGTCTATAGAGAGCTTGGAACTCAGACGCCTCCTATGGAGTCCTCATCTTCTTGCTCCCTTGTCTTTTGGTGAGGGAAAGAATATGCCACCTGTCTTGTCTCCTGGGACCATGCCAGTAACCGTGCTTGATGCCCAAAGGGCTCTGCAGGATGGTCTTGTTCACCTGCTCACCTTGCTCCATCCCTGCCCTACCTTTCGTCTGCTTTCAGGAGGCTCAACTTGTTCTCTTGTTTCCTTCTTTCCCTTTCCCCCAAACCTCCAGTGAGAGCAGAGATTTTATTATTAGGAAAATGGGCTGTTGAATTCCAAAATCAGAAATAGACCACATAAATATGTATGAAGCATTAAAACACTTCTTTGAAGTGTGATTTTCTGGCTAATGGATGCTTCTGGGATGATTGTTATATATTTTTTGTACTCAGTTAAGCCCTATTCAGACCAACTTATTTTTTGGCGAACTTAAGGACCTTATGATTAGCATCCATTAGCATTTCCATTACATCTGTATTGTAATAATACCCTCTAAAATTTCTATGCTGTTTCTTTCACAGAGTGCTTTTATGCCATTATTTTATTTGATACTCCCAACAACACCGTGAAGAATGTTGAGATTCTCTTAACATTTCTGTTTTATAGATGAGGAGACTGAGGTGCAGAACGTTTAAGCGACTTGTCCAAAGTCATGCAGTGAGTAAGGGAGTGGAATGCTGACTAGGAACTAGCTAGTATGGCAAGGGCATGCTCCCTATCACTGCTAGTAATAGCAAATGATCACTACCACTGAGTATTTGCATCATGCCAGCTACTATATTAGGCTCTCTGTATATATTTTCTCATTTAATACTCCTCATAACCCTGAAAAGTAGGAATTGTTATTATTCCCCCAGATACATAGAGGGGAACTGCAATTTAGAGAGGTTAAGTAATTTGGTCCAAGTCACACAGCTAGTCCTAGTATACCTAGGACTATACTGCAGTTGGAACTCACGTTTCCTTGCTTTCAGACCTCAGCCCTAGCCATGTGGGTCCCTCGTGGTTTTATTGGACTGAGCCTATGAAGATATTCAACATAGCATAGCTCATAAAGGCTGTTCCATTTCTCATGATTCCCTGAGCTGTGATTACAAGTTCTCCTTGTGATTCTTATGGCTGTGGGGCATATTGTCAAGGGTAAAATTCGGAGCTGTATGGGTAAGAAAGGCAGGGAAAGTGAAGGGGACTAATATTTACTGAATGCTTACTATATGCCCAGTGGCCATTAGAAACCCATATCACAGGAACCTTGTAAGTCTGGTATTATCATTTCCACTTTATGGAGGAGGAAACACAGGTTCAGAGAGGTAAAGAACTGTATGCAAGATTCTAAGTGGAAGAGTCAGGATTTTAAGCCAGGTCTGTCAGACCTCATAGCCCATGTTTTCTCCTCTATGCTTAAGTAGGAGTGGGCTCAGTGGTGATGTTTCAAGAGCTAATGTTGATGTTTTAAGGGCTAATGAGAAGGAGCAGTATTTCTAAAGGGCTTAAGGAAGATTTTAAGGAACGGAGATGAATTTAGACCCTGGTGATTATAAGGCATTATAATCAGTACTCTAGAGCCCTATAAAGAAACTCATAAGAGAATCCAAGGAGAAGAAAAACTGTGGCAAGTTTTAGGCTACATTGCCTAGCTTATATCACAATGCCAGCAGCCTTCAACTGAAATACATAGGAACTGGGACTTAAAAACCAGCAAAAACACATTGGTAAACATCATAATGATACACACATTTAGGAAAATGATGTTTTTAATTTCAAATTCTATGGAGCTTTGCCTTATACAGTCAGTGCTGGGAAGTTGTGGTGTACCAGGAAATGATTTACATTTTAGCCTTAGGCAAAAATATGGAACTTGTAATTATGTCGGAGAGAGGCAAAACCTTCTAGATTTTACAGCTTTAAAGCTGTAAAAGTCTCAGTTAGGATGTGTGTTGATTAAACTGTGGTGTGGCTGAGCATTTTGCCTGAAACTTCATAGGGAATAAGCAGCTGTTAATGACTTTCAGGTAAAAACCTTCCTTCTAAATCTTTAATGCAATATTGTCAAAGTGTGGAAGTGATGGGTGACAAGCATTTTCTTGTTCCTTCTAAGGCCTTCCTGATAAAAGGTAGTTTTGAGCACAGAAGGCTGTGCTGGTTAGGCTTTTGGCTCGTGGGAAGAAAGCTGCACATCAGCTCCTGATACGCACGAGCTAGCCTGGACTCTGATGACCATCAGATGCAGATAAACTGCCAGACAGAGAAGCTGTCTTGCAGATATGACTTTGCTGCCTTCAAGAGCAGGGCTTTCTGCACCTATGCTCTAAGCACCCTTAGTTTTCCTCTCCCAATGGTCCTGGATTGATTTCTGAATGGGGAGCCTCCTCTGTAAGGTCTACAAGGTGACTGGTGGATTGATTGCCCTACTCTCAGGAATGGGAGTAGGGGATATAAGGGGGAGGTTGAAGAGCTTGCCTGTTTTCTTTGTTATTCCTCCACCTGAGAGAGGTAGACTACAGTGGTAGTTCAAAGAACTGGCTCTGCAGTCACAGATCTGGGTACCAATCAAGGTTCTGTCCCTCATTTTCTGTATGACCTTGAGCACATCATTTATCATCTCTAAGGCTCTTTCTCATCTTTTAATGCTTCATTCATAATGCCTGGTTCACAGGACTGTTGTGGGAATTAAATGAGACAATGTGATATTAAGTCCTTAGGACTTTATAAAGTTGAGATAGTATTATAACTGTTACCTCTGCTAACAGCATCAAACCTTGGGTCTAATCAGGGCTCAGTCTCTTTACTATTAGTGTGACCTTCCTAACCATTTTGCAATTCTGTCTCCCTTCTGAACGCAGCAACTGTAACTAGCTTGCTTTGGCCTTTAATAGAATCCATCAGCCACAGATCTCTGTGAGCTACTTGCTCTATAGCAGGGAAGGAGTATGTGTGTCTGGCATTGGGGGCTTGCCAAGAATATTTGCTCAATAGCTATGCTATTATAGCATCATGTGCTGCTGTGGCTTTATAGGAAGTATATCCTGGATGGTCATTACATATTATTTTTAGCTGGAGCTTAGTTTCCTAGGGAAATAAAAGTTTCATTTTTAAAGAATAGGCAATTATTTTGTACAAGTGGTTTATGTACACAGAAAGTTCATGTTCTTATCTTTTATGTTTGAATTAAGGCACTGTGTATGAGGTGTCCCTGAACACTGGAAGTCTAAAGAGCACAGATTTGGGGGTCAAAACTGGGTCCAGATTGCAGTTGTGATATGGACCACCTATGAGAGCCTTAATTTCTTCCTGTGTGAACGTAAATAATACCTACCTCATGGGATTGAAAGAGAAAATAATATAAGAAAGCATCTATCATATTATGTAACACATAGTAGCCTCTCAATAAAGTTAGTGGTTACTATTTTGGGCAGATCCAAACATTATGTTAATAAACTTCAATGACTTCCACATTTTATTCTTTGGGGTGGCAAATTCTGTAGAGATATCTTAGGGGCTACAGAGGATGGTGATGGAGGGACTAAGGAAATAGTATCCATGCTTTCTGCCCCCCTTCCCAAGAAGCTCTGCTTATGTCTATTTTATATCTGGGCATCTGAGATTGTTTCACGGGGGAGAAAAAAGGCTTTATAAGTGCTTTCAGTTCAATTTATTAATTTTTCCCTCAATGAACCATGCTTTTAGTATTGTATCTAAGAAATCTTTGTATATCCCAAGGTCACAAAGGTTTTCTTCTAGAAGTTTTTATGATTTAGAGTTTTAAATTTAGGTGTATGATCAATTTTTTAGTCCATTTTTGTTTATGGTAAGAGGTGTGGTGTATTAGTTTACTAGGACTGCCACAAAGCACCACAGACTAAGTGGCTTAAAAAATAGAAATATATTTTTTCACAATTCTTGAGGCTAGAAGTCTGAGATCTAGGTGTCAGCAGGGTTGGTTTCTTTTGAGGTCTCTTTCCTTTCCTTATAGATGGCCTTCTTCTCCCTGTGTCTTCATGTGGTCTCTCCTCTCTGCCTGTCCCTGTCCGACTTTCCTCTTCTTATAAAGTAACCAACCATATTGGGTTAGGACCCACCCAAATGAACTCATTTTAACTTAATTACTTCTTAAAGATTATTTCCAAATGCAGTCATATTCTGGGGTACTGGAAGTCAGGACTTTAACATATGAATTTGGGGGTTACATAACTGAGCTCATAATTCATGGATGAAAGTGGTCTTTTCCCATATAGATATTCAATTGTACTAGTGCGGTTTGCTGCAAAGAACCTCCTTTTTCACTGAATTGCCTTTATACCTTTCTCAAGAAATAGCTGTCCATATGAATATGGGTTGATTTCTGGACTCTATGTTTCGTTCCACTGAACTATTTGTCTATCTTTGTTCTAATATCATACTGTCTTGATTAATTCTGTTTTATAATACATTTTAGAATTGACAAACTGGACTTCTCCAAAATGAAACATTTCTGTTCTTCAAAAGACACTGTTAAGGGAATGAAAGGACAAGCCACAGACAGGGAGAATATACACACACACACACACACTTGCAAAAAGTAGAGCTGATATGGGACTACTTATATCCAGAATATATAAAAAAACTCTAAGATACAAATAAGAAGAAAGTAACAAAAAAAAAGGACAAAAGATTTGAACAGATACTCCACCAAAAAAGATATGTGACTAGCAAATAAGCACATGAAAATATACTCAACATTATTAGTCATTAGAGAAATGTAAAGTAGAACCACAATGAGACACTAATACACACCTATTAGGAATAGAAAAAGACTGACCATATCAAGTGTTGGTGAACATGTAGAGGAACTAGACCTCTCATACACTTTTGGTGGGAATGTAAGCCGGTTACAACCACTTTGAAAAACAGCTTGGCAGTTTTAAAAAGTTAAACATATACTTACATGGTCCAGCCATTCTATTACTAGAAATGAAAGCATATGCCCATACAAAAAGTACAAATAAATGTTTACAGGAGTTTAACCTGTTATAGCCCCAAACTAGAAGCAACCCAAATCTCCATCAATAAGTGATTGGATAAATGAACTGTGTTATATCTGTGTTATTCTGCAATAAAAAAGAATGAACTATTAATGAATGCTACCACATGAGTGAATTCCAAATTAAATATGCTGGATGATAGAAGCTGGGTATAAGATGCAAACATGCTAAATGATTCCATTTATATCAAATTCTAGAACATGCAAACTAATGTACAATAACAGAAAGCAGATCAGTGGTTTCCTTGTGCCAGTGGTAGAAGGGTAGGAGGAAATGAATACCTAGGGGCATGAAGAACCTTCTGGGAGTGTTCCTTACCATATGTTCATTATCTTAACATATATTCATTCAGTTAAGGAACATACGTTCATTATTTTAACTGTGATAATGGTCTTACAGATGTAAACGTATGTCAAAACTTATCAAATTATATATTTTAAATATGCACAATCTGTTATATGTTAATTATATTTCAATACAGCTGCTAAAAAAGTGATAAAAAAAAATGTGGGCCAAATATGAAAAACCCAAGACTAAAGTGAAAAATTACAAGACTGTTACTGATCAACGTTCAGGCCTATTAAAATTTCCCCTATCCCAATGGCACTTGGACAACTATTTTTCTTGTATACTTTAGGAAGTAGCCAATTCAGACAGGGGACTAAAAAGACTCTTCACAGTGCTTACTGATAGCCCCAAAATACAGCATGAAACCACCCAAATGCCAAGACAAATTGAGAAAGGTTGACTTTTTTCTGTAGAGTTCAGTACCTTTGAATTAAATTGTACGTTCAGCTTTGGTTCTAGTTAGTTGCTAGAGGCTACTTGTTTCAAGTCCACAATTGGCTTCCCCAACTGGGTGTGAAATTCAGTAAAACCAGCCTTTGCACCTGCCTTTGTTAAAATCTGTACCTAAATTGTCTGGAACAAGAAAGAACAGTAACTAGAAGCAGATTTATTGCAGTCTGGACTTAGTTGTTTGGGTGACCTCTTTTTGCTGGTTTTCTGGGTTGATTAGACTTTGCTAATTGACAGAGCATTAGGGGCGATAGCCCAGACAGAGCCACTCTGCTCTGGACTTGGACTTGGTACAAGCATTCCTGGTGGTCAAGTCATGTATTTTCTAGTTTGGAAACAGACATTGGAACAGGACTGCTGGAGCAGGATTGCAGGGTTCTATGGTGGAGAAGCTATAATGACTTTCAAAAACATGGGCCAAGGCGATTTGGCTCTCTTTTCATTCCCATCTCTAAAAGAAAGAACCCACCAAAGTTCAGAGCATCTTAAACATTTTGAAGTTGTGACATTGAGTGTGAATAATTGGTGTCTGTGGGACTCTAAAGGTGAAAGCAGGGCTTACTAGTGCTTATTATTATTTAACAGAGAAGAGCCTGAAAAAAAAAAAAAAAACCTATAGTCAGACATAAACATTTCAGCCTTATTTATTTTCATCCAGGGAATAGTTAATACCATGATGCTGTAGTTACTTGCATTTAAACATCCTATTTCACAGGTCCAAACCCATGTTCCACATAGTAGTATTATAATAGTACCATAGAGACTATCCAGTAGGATCCTGAAAGTCTTCTTACCCACTCTTTTCCATTTTGCTAAGCACTTGGTTAAATTAAAATCCCAAACAGTATTATTCAGAGACAGCATGGAACAGTGGATTCTCAGTTGGGGCCCCCCATTCATCAAGCACACACAGGCCAGGCAATGCATTTAGCCCTGGAGATACTGAAGTAAGGGATTGCCTCTGCCTTCAATGAACCTTTGGTCTAGAGACGGAGGCTGAGAAATAAACAGGCAATTCTAATGCAGAGTGTTGTGTAAGATGGAGAAAGTCCTGAACAGTAATATGAGGACCTGTAGGAGGCCCTCCCAGTCCAAACCATGAGGGTCAGGCAAGGCTTCCCAAAAGATGAATAAGAGTTACCTCCTCAAAGAAGTGGGGGAAATTGTCTGTTACTACTGTATGACAATGAGCAAATCACTTAAATTCTCTGAATCTCTCTTTTGGAAGAAATGATATCCTTAACTGGTTGCTTTTGAGGATTAAATCAGATGAGATATATTAAAGCTCTTAACCCAGTACTTGCTAGGGGAAAGGTCAATATTGGTTTTCATCTTTCCTTTCGTTTTTCCTCCCCTCCTACCTCCATCAAATGGGGAGTGTGACTTCCGTGGCACATTACACAGAGGTGACTTTTGGAGGGCTTTTAGTTGTCATATCTGTCACTCGGTGTTTATTGCCTGCTTCTAGTTCGTTAGGGCCTTTTCCTTCTGATGCTGGCTTGGGCTGTGTTTATGTCTTTCGTGTGCTTCTGTGACACTTCATCAGTGGAAGTGGCTGGCCCTCTGAGCAACTGCTGGAGGCAGAGGGAAGGTGGGAATCAAATACAGCCTCTGTAGGGCGACGTGGAACAGAACAGCAGTGTGGCCCTGTGCGTGTGTCGGGGCAGGCAGCAGCCATCATCTGTCCTCATGCCCTGCCTGTAGGGACCGGTGAGAAACGAACGCATTAGTAACCAAGTGGAGAGGAGAGAGAGCTGAATGCTAAGTGGAGAATAAAATCATCTTCAAGTATAACTCAGGTTTACTCTGGAGCTGTGTATCCTACAAATAGTACAGTATTCCCACTCTTGGCCAGGCCCTAACTGCTGTGAAAGCAAATGGTGTAACAGACTTTAGGGGGCGTTCTGACTGGCCAGCAGGCATTTCTGATGCAGGGAAGCAATGCAGAAAACTCCACGGCAAGCTGGGTACACTTTGCTTTCTCTCGCTCTGTGTATCCTTTGGTTTATTTTTCTGTGTACTCTCCGCTCCTAAGAAGACTGTGCTCTTTCCAAACTGAAATCACCTTCTTATGTTGCAAATCCACCTAACCTTCAGATTTTTTTTCTCCTGCACAGCTGTCACAACAAACTTCCCCTCATCTGCTACTAAATGTATCAGACACTGTTGTTCAGTCTGTGAGCTGCCGACTCATTACCCGAGGGCTTTCCAATAGAATCTGATGTTATCCAAAGCTTCTCATCTGTTTCAAAGGGGACAATTTCCTGCGTTCTCTGGAGGGAAATCAAACGCACTACATTTAGTGGACCTCAAGGCAATTATGGGCTGACTATTCCCAGATTAGTGTTTCCTCACCTCATTTCCCGTAACAGCGACTGGAGTGACCTGAAGATGGGCTTTTTGTCTTTCCAGTGAGACATCGGGAAATAAATCACAAAAATCAAGATAAGCTGTGGTACCTTTGATTCCCCTCTGTCCTCCTCCCAAGCCATTTTTGGCACTCCCTAGAGGAAACCAGTTCTCCTTTCCTCTTTCACTTTGGCAGTGGGCACCTGGGCTCCAAGTATCTTTTGTTTTTTAAGTCCATCCTCATCATCCTTTAAATTATACACCAACTCTCCTGATAAATATGATTCTCTTTTTAACAATTAGTCTTTGGATATAGAAGTTGCTGGTGAAGAAAAATCCCTTTCAGCTGGCTACCTATGTTTTTTTTTTTTTTTTTTTGAGACGGACTCTCACTGTTGCCCAGGCTGGAGTGCAGTGATGTGATCTCAGCTCACTTCTGCCGATGCTTCCCGGGTTCAAGCAATTCTCCTGCCTCAGCTTCCCAAGTAGCTGGGATTACAGGCACGTGCCACCACGCCCAGCTAATTTTTGGTATTTTTAGTAGAGACAGGGTTTCACATGTTGGCCAGGCTGGTCTCGAAATCCTAACCTCAGGTGATCCACTCACCTCAGCCTCCCAGAGTCCTAGGATTACAGATGGGAGCCACTGTGAGCGGCCCCATATTTCTTTATACTAGTTCTTTCCTCCCTTCTCACCTCCAGCCTGGGATGTAGTTTCCACCATGGTCTTTTTATTCCAGACTCCAAATTCTCCAAGTGTCTTCCTAATTCCCTTTTTTAAAATTATCTTTTTAATTTCCTGCTGTGAAACACCTGCTGTATCATCTTGCTTCTGCCACTTCCTAGAAAACTTGTTTTATGAATGTTCTTTCTCCTCAGTATAATTTTCTTGGCTGTGCCCTGATGTAGTGCTACAATAGTTTTATTTTACATTGACTGATTAAGCACTTTGAATAATTGTTTTAGCTCCATTATGGCTAATCTATTTGGCTTAACACTTTTTTTTTTTTTGTTGCAACCTTTGATTAATGTCTGACCATTGGGACAGAGAGGAATTGGCACATTAATTTCCCCTTGACACTATGGAGAGCTGCTCTTTTTCCTGTGCAAGAGCCTGAAGCAACAGTGCTCTGTGTTCCTATTGCAGGGGAGAGCACATACTGTTGCAAGTAAGTTTGTGTGTGTTCTCAGTCAGTGTTTGCGAATGGTTCTGTGTAGCAGCCATTTCATAGCAGAGAGCAAATGTTAGGATTTAGGGCAAATTGTACCAGCATATCAGATTTTAAAATGGAATGGTGAATTTTTGTTAACAGTGTGTAGCTAGACGGTGTTTTCTTTCTAAGCTCATGAAACTTAACAGCTGTTTAGTGAAGCAGTATTTTCATATATGCCTGTTTGACAGGTTTAATAGCAAATTTTGCAGTAAGTGACTTGCTGAACAGGCCTTCTGGCTTGGGGTGTAACAAGAACTGTATTTGCAGCAAGATTCATTGAGGGGCTTTCTGCTTTAGTGTTTATGGGATGGGGAAGCCTGGCTAAAGTTAGGAAAACTGAAAGGCGTGATCCAAAGGAAATTACTAGTATCTCTACCAGACTGTTCCTCAGAACTTGTTATTAATGAGTTTAGGGGAAGATAACATGGGGAAAACATACTGTTTAGCAATTAAAACACATGAGTACAGTCAGCTTACTGTAACCCATTATTGCTTGAACGGTAATTGAATCTATATATCTCCAACTTTATAGTTTTCTGCAGCAGAATCTCTGAAAGACTTCTGCACTTCATCTGATTCAAGGAGGCCTATATTCTCTCCCCTGTCTCTGGAAAGGCTGCTGTGCCTTGTAATAGCTTTTTAATGTTGCCAGATCGAAGACAAATGCTTCACTGGTTTTACTGGGAGAAATAAAGTACTTCCTATTACTCTTATGTTGGGGGTATCCAAGTCTTGGGAAACTAACACTTTATGAGGTTAGAATCCCATTTCCTTTCTTCCCATTTTTCAGTTCTCTCAGATCGTAGGACCTCAGAATCACTCATTCCTAGGGCTACCCACTCTGTGTTTGGCTCCTAAGTGCGTTTTTCATGATTTATCTGTGCTTTTATTGATTGCATGTGCTTAGTTATAACTGCTGATTGTGGGTGTGTGCATGTGTGACAGAATCACAGATCATAGACCCCTGTTCTCCAGGGCAGCTACCCTCATGGTCAGCCCAGCATCCTCAGCTAACAAAAGGACCAAGAGCTGTTTCATATCCTCTTTGGATTTCAGTATAGATTTTGCAAGCCATGAATACAAAATTTGTCTAGAGTTCGTAGTTGGTTCTGTTTATTGGAATTTTTTTTTTTTTTTTTGAGACAGGATCTGGCTCTGTTGCCCATGCTGGAATGCAGTGACGTGATCTTGACTCTGTACAGCCTTCGCCTCCTGGGCTCAAACGATTCTCACGCCTCAGCCTCCAGAATAGTGGGGACTACAGGCATGTGCCACCATGCCTGCCTAATCTTTGCATTTTTGTGGTGGGTGGATAGAGATGGGGTTTCACCATTGTTTCTTAAGCAGCATGAAGGGAGCTTCATATTTGTTTGTCTCAGTCCCATCGTGATGTAGGTCAAAAGCAAGTTACATTCAGCTAGCTGTATGACAAAGATGCCTCCTTTTGAACAGTAAGAATTTAGGCTTTGTTGTTTTATACATTCAGGCAACTTGAAAGGGATAAAAGAAAGGTGGAGAAAAGAATAGTAAAGTGAGCTTGATTAATTTTCTAAGAAAGCAAACTAAAACCTTCTCACATGTAAACAGTAAGATGTCGGGGACACAAAATGAGTTAGCCCATGTTGCTGGAATGAGAAGGGATAGTGGAGAAATGGCCATATGATGGCTGAGAGTGTGGCCAGTGGGAGGAGAGGGGTCTACTGGTGGACTTCTCTCAGCAGGTTGTCACCTCTACACTTTCTCATCCAGAGCTCCTGGGATTCCCTTTAGGAAAGAATCATTATACCATTTGCCCTGCTCCCATCAACTCACTAAACTTCTATCACTGTAGTAACTCCAAGAACCAGTGAGACAAGAAGGAGGACTGTCATGAGCTGCCTCTGCACAACTGTTGAATTCAATTTTCTTTCTTCAGTACTCCTTCTCCCATGTTTCTCTAGTGCCCATACTTTATTCAATATGTCGTGTTCAGTAGCAGAGACATTTGAAATAAAGCTTCCTTATCATGGCTGTTAGGAAAAGTAATGGCAAAACTGTTGGATACAGGTAAATTCTAGTCTGGTATGGTAGGAGAGGTGAGCCTGGAATGGTCCTTTTTACGTATCCCGCAGTCTGATTCTAATAAAAGTAGACACAGTTCTGGTACATTACTCTGTGGTTATTTCCAGAAATATAAATGAGTGTTATTTTATATATATATATATATATATACACACACACACATATATATGTATATATATATTATGTGTATATATATACGTATATATATTATTTAAAAAAGAAAAAGGAAGTACTACCTACTTGATTTTTTA
>NC_045440.1:97556070-97606275 GCF_002776525.5 Piliocolobus tephrosceles
AACTTTTAAAAAATCAAGTAGGTAGTACTTCCTTTTTCTTTTTTAAATAATAACTATGGAAGTGCAAAAATAATACAGAGAGATTCTATTGTGATCTTTACCTAGCTTCCCCAGTGGAACATCTCTACAACTCTAGTAGAATGTCAAAACCAGGAAATTGCCATTGGTACAATCTATAGGCTTTATTTAGGTTTCAGCAGCTGTTTCTAGGTGGGACTTTCTAAGGATTGCAAACCCCATGGCTTTTTCTTTTTAAGCAGGTAGAATTGAGGGTGCAGTTGAAGCAAAGGCTCATGTCTGGTCTCTTCCTTTCTTTCTGTATTGCCCTCCTATCCCCCATCATGTGAAAAATAGATACTAAAAAACTCATATCAAAAAGTACAGTCTGGATTCTTACTTTGCAAGGTAGTATGTTGAGTGCCCAGGAGGACATGAATGACTATAAGAAGAAATGGTTCTGTATTTTGGAACCATTTGTTTACACAGAAATATTCAGCTCAAGACAGTACCTATTTACAAAGCATGTAAGATGTATTCGGTACTGTTCTTTGGGTTATAAAGAGGGAACTATTCTTCAGTATAGAATGTACATCCACTTACCCTCCGTAATCGTATGCCTGGTGGCTGTGCTAGAGCCTTTGAAAACTAATTTAGGTATCACCTCCTATATTGCCTGCCTATGTTCACTTACTACTACATTTTTAGTAGGCATGAGTACCTACTAACTGTCGGTTCCATACTAAATCCCAGGAGTTCAAACGTGGATTCTACACATTCTCTACCCACAATGAGTTCACAGTTTAGTGGGAGACAGAGACATTTAAGGAGGAAAATGCAGTAGAGTGTTATCAGAGGTATAAGTAGAGGTATGAGTAGGGCATATCTTGAATGCTGTGGCACTTGAACAAAGGAGGAAAAAATGAATTTCTTTTGAAGAGAGATAACTGTTGTAACAAAGAGAACATATGAGAAGAGGACGCTGGAGGCAGAGAGATCAGTTAGGAGATTATTGTGGTAGTTCAGGTTGAAGCAAGATGACTGAAACGAAGGTGGAGAGGAAGGCCCAGGGGAAGGGACGGGTTTGGGGGCTACTTAGGAGTTAAATTTAAGAGCACTTACTGATTAACTGACTATAGAATTGTAAAGAGAGTGAGGTGTCCAAAATGGTCCCAGATGATGGGGTGGTGGAAGTGCCATGCACCAAAAGGGAGAGTCTGGGAGAAGAGCAGACTCTGGAGGAAAACTCATGACAGGGGTGTGGACGTATTGAGTTTGGGGTGTCTGTGGGATGTCCAACCTGAGAGAGCTAATTCACTTATAGATGAGTTCAAATGATAGATGGTGCCTTGGTGTGAATGACTTTGCCAGTTAAAGTATGTAGTAGGACAAGAAGATCAAGGAGAAAGCCTTAGGAATCACTAAAATTTAAAGGACAGATGGGGAAAGGGACCCTGCAGAAGAGAGTGAGAAGCAGAGCAGGGCGAGAGGAAAAAGAGTATTTGGAAGGAGAGGCAGTCAACAATATAACATGTTTTACCTGTCAGATATGATCAAAATGGAAATGTTTTCATTGGAATTAGGGACAAAGGACATCCTTATTGATCTGTGTGAGTTCAATTTTTGCTGGCTGGTTGCAGCAGACAGCAAAACAGTACATCAGTGGTGATTTTTAACTATGAAACAGTTAAGAGTTTGGTATAAGGCGATTTAGTTAAGTGCTAACATGGAGTGTAAAGAAAAGTGTAATTGATATTAATTATTTAAGAAAATCCATAATAGAATGTTACAGCAGAAATGCAACCCCATTTTTAAATATAAAGAGAGATTTCAAGTACATTGTTCAAGGTCAAGCGTCTAAAGAGAAACAGTCAGGACCAGGTCCCAGGTCTGTTTACTCCCTTTATAAAAGAAACTTCTGAATAGACTGTAGTTTAAAGGAGCAAATGAATGTCTGGTGCAGAAAAAGTGAGTGTTAAAATGATGAATCAGAGCTGTATAATTCTATTGTGAAATATAACTACTTGTTTGATGATTTATTCATTTATTCTATAAATATTAATATTATGCTATTTGTTTAATATGCAAAGACAAACACATTCGTTGTAGAGAACATGCTTGGTGAATTTTATAAAAGTAAAATATTATTGCCATTAAGTGATGTAGTCTAGCAGGGTGACAGACACAAAAATTATAGCATACAATGTGCAATTGAAAAGGCAGGAAATAGTTCTGCCTGGTAGTTGGAGACTAGTGAGCTGGATCTTGCATCATGATTGTGGTTTCTCCAAATGGAGAAAGGATTAAAGGGAACTTTCAACAGAGGGAACAGTATGAGCAAAATCAGACCAGTATAAAGAATGTCTATAACTTCACAGACTGTTAAACAGCCTGGTGGGGATACGATATAAAGGTAGGGAAACAACAAAGAATTATTGTGAAGACTAGAAAAGTATTAGTTTTTTTGTGCTGCTATAACAAAATACCTGAGACTGGATAATTTAAAAAGAACAGAAATTTGTTTTCTCACAGTTCTGGAGTCTGAGAAGTTTAAGATTAAGGCACCAGCATTAGGTGTCTGATGAGGTCTGCTTTCAGCCTCCAGGATGGCAACCCTGTGACTGCATCCTTTGGAGGGGATGAATGCTACATCCTCACACATGGAAGGGACAGGAGAGCAAGAGAATGCTTCCTTAACTTCTAGCCTTTTATAAAGGTGTTAATCCCATGCATGAGGGCAAAGCCCTCATGAATCACCGTCCAAAGGCCACACCTCTTAATACTGTTGCAGGGGATTAAATTTCAACATGGGCCAGGAGTGATGGCTCACACCTCTAATCCCAGCACTTTGGGAGGCTGAGGTGGGAAGATCCCCTGAGGTCAGGAGTTCGAGACCAGCCTGACCCACATGGTGAAACCCCGTCTCTACTAAAAATAGAAAAATTAGCTGGGTACAGTGGTGCATGCCTGTAATCCCAGCTACTCAGGAGACTGAGACAGGGGAATCACTTGAACCCATGAGGCAGAGATTGCAGTGAGCCGAGACTGTGCCATTGCACTCCAGCCTGGGTAACAGAGTGAGACTCGGTTTCAAGAACCAAAAAAATAAAAGTTTCAACATGAATTTTGGAGGGGACACCATCTCAAACCATAGCAAAATTCATAACCATAATACTGAACAGTAAATAGTGGGGACAGATGTTTTAAGCCAAGGTGTCCTTTGATATGTGCTTAAGATAAATCTGGTGGCAATGTGGAAGATGAGTTGGAATGGGACCTCTGTTTAAGGCAGTGAGATGTGTGCAGAAATGTGTCACATGAGTGATAATGAGGTTGTGAGCTAGGGAAATGATGGTAAGAGTGAAGAGGAGGGAAGTTAGTCAAGAAAGAATTTGAAGGCAGAATTACAGGCAGGGTTTGCCAAGTGTTCACCTGTTCTTCCTGAGAGAAAAAGAAGAATCCAAAAAAACCCCTCAGTCATTTCTAACTTACTGACTAGGGTGGGGAATAAAGGGAGAACAAGTTTGGAAAGGAAGATTCTGAGTTTGGTGTTGGATATTTAGAATTTCAAGTACTTTGGGAAATCTAGGTGGACCATACATGAGATCCTAAACACAGCATAGTCATAGGCCTTGCTTATGGTGTTAAGTACTATAACAATATATTTAATCATGGATCCCCAAGAAGCACTTAAAAGTAGTATATAAGTTGGAAATGTATTCAGATACATGGAACAGAAAATCTGACTTAGCAGCTAAAACAAAGAGTTTATTTTTCTCACATACGGGAAAGTTGGTGATGCTAGTGTCGGTTCAGCTGCTCAGTGATGGCAAGACCAGTTCTCTGGGACTTGCCATCATGGTTATAAATAGTTGATACAGCTCTAGAAACATGACCGCTTTCTTCTCAGGTGCTACTGTTTGAGCCTGTTTGGGTAGAACTGGGTCACGAGGCCTCCTCTGGCTGGAAGGTTGGCTGGAAGAGTGGGAAGAAAATTGTTGAATTCACTTAAATATGTACTTTCCCATCCTATTAGACATAATTCCTCTTTTTTTAAAAAAAATAATTTGTAATGCCTCCTTTATTATCCTGAAATAAACATCATAGACAATCTGCTTATGTATATTTTTTAATAAATATATTATCCTAACTGTAATATAAAGGAACAATTAAAGGAAAGTAATTTATAATTATTTCAAAATGTGAATTCTAAGGCATGACTGCACTAGAAGACATAATGAAGAAGTCAGATTCTTGCATGGTGAATGTGACAGCAACATATGCAGATGATACAAGGGTATAGTAATGGTGTTTCCAGTACCACAGGCAGCATATTCATTGGTGTTTTACTGAAAAGATGACCAATTTTGGGTCAAGTTCGGTACAAAACACAGCATAGTCTCCTCTTGATATACAAGATAGTTGTTTCTTGAAAGAGTCAACTTGCATCAAAACTGTGCAACAATTGTGTATTCGTATACACAATAGAGTTATGTTCAAGGCCAAGGTAATAGGTTTTTCACATTTAGAAAGCTATTTGAAATGTGGAAGAGTTCGTAGTACACAGATTGTCCCCCACATAGCTGTATGTCTAGTGTCCCTGGCCTCTGCCAACTAGTTACCAGTAGAATCCCCAATACCATGGTGACAAGTAAAAGTGCTCCCCCTACATATTCAAAATGGCCCCTAGGGGCAGTATCATCCATATTAAAAACAACTGGCTTAGATTAATGGGACTGGACACTTTGTACTCCAAACAAAGGGGAAGTTAGTTAGCAAGGAAAAGGGGGAATGGATATTGAATAGGGAATTAAGTGTCTACCAATAGTAGGAACTGGGTTTTCCTTGTGTTTGTATCTTTTCCTAAATTCTTGCAGAATTCCTTGCATATAGTGAGTTCTCAATAAGCTTTCTTGAATGACTGAATAAATAATTGGAATGTAAGCTATGGAAAATGGAAACTCAGTATTATGTGAGCTTTGAATTTAATAAAGGCAAAAATCTTCCTTAAGATACTTAAAGGGCTAACTACCATAAATCCAGGAATGTTATCAGAAGTTGGGAAGTGAACTTTGGTGTGCCAGTGTCTGTGCTAGGATTTAGCACTTCTGGACTTTCTGTCTGTTACACATTCTAGACTGAAGACTGAGGGTTAAGTTTATATCAGTGAATCCTGTTCAGGAATGGAGGGTTTAGGGGAAATATTTAAGTTTTCATGTAAGTAGTATAGAAGAAAAAGTGACTGGCACGATAAAAGATCAATAAATCTCAGGCTTTAAATCTTACTCCCTCTGTCTTTTAGCACATTCTCTTTCCACTATGTTCTTTTCCACTTCTGTTTGTCTATTCACTCTGGTATTTTTATCATAGTCTGAGACATTTTCAAATGATAATTTTTAGGAGAAATATTTAGAAATAGAATCAAAGGGCTTTGTTTTGTTTCCTCAAAATATAAACCTATTATTAGAATATAATTCACAGTATGAGAAATGTAGATTTTGCTTGAGTTTGCTTCCAGATTTAAGTAGAAAAGAAAGAAAATGACATTATAAAGAATTTTATCTCTTTTTTGTGAAAAAGATAATCTGTAACTATGGACTGTGAAGACAATATATGAAAAGCAAATCTTTTTCAAACAGTGCTCCAAAGTTGCATTTGAATATATAACTTCTGAATTCAAAAGCATGATATAGCGTGGTGTTTTTAAAAGAGTAGTTTAACATTTTGAAGGGTATAACATTTGATAGTTCCATACTTTGAATTCAAGTGAAGGAACAATAACTTTAACCTTTTGTTTATAAGAATAAGGAACACTAAAAAATGTTGTGTAGTTTAAGTTTAGACATTTCAATTAGTCCTGTAATTTCTTGAGAGAGCAGTAGAGTTTTTTTTCAATTAGTTTATTAGTATTTTAAGGATTTTAAATGGAAGAAAATCTTGAGTGTCTTTGTAAATGAATTGCATCTTTTATAGGCACAGATGACTTTCACAGCATTATTTTCATCCCCATGGCAACTTTACAGTATGTGGCCTATGGAGAAAATGACAAATAGGTAGATGATGAGTTGCGGAAAATGGTGGAAGGCACAGCAGCAATAGGAAGGAAGTAATCCCCAAGGTTTGCTTGAAAACATCTACTTTGTTTTTTTATTTTTTTTGAGACAGAGTCTCACTCTGTCGCCCAGGCTAGTGTGCAGTGATGCGATCTCGGCTCACTGCAAGCTCTGCCTCCCGGGTTCATGCTATTCTCCTGCCTCAGTCTCCCAGGTAGCTGGGACTACAGATGCCCGCCACCATTCCTCTGATCTTCACTACCTGCTGTCTCTTTAGCATAGATAATTCATCCATTGCCACATTGAGACAAGGACAACATGTGAAGTTCCTCAAAATTTCCAAATAAGCCATTATTACCTATATGGTTATTCCCTAAAAGTTTCATGCTGAAGTAAACAAGTGTTTTTGGTCATTTCGTGCCAACAAACTGATGGCCCTTGATCATCATCTTTTGAACTGACTCCAGATCTAGAATGAATTTTCCGATGTATAGTGACCCTAAGTCTGTGTCTTAGGAAAGAACTTTTTTTTTTTTTTTTTTTTCCTGGGCTCACTGCAAGCTCTGCCTCCCAGGTTCACGCCATTCTCCTGTCTCAGCCTTCCGAGTAGCTGGGACTACAGGTTCCCACCACCACACCTGGCTAATTTTTTGTACTTTTAGTAGAGATGGGGTTTCACCGTGTTAGTCTTGATCTCCTGACTTCGTGATCCGCCCACCTCAGCCTCCCAAAGTGCTGGGATTACAGGCGTGAGCCACCAGCCTGGCCAGGAAATAACTTTTTAAGGTTGCCCTAGAATACTGATCATGATTAAGTTTTATTCTGTCTATATTTTGATTATTTTAATTTTATAATACATTTCTGTTTCTTGCTTAGAATTTATAAATTATGTATCAGATTATGATTTCTATGTTTTAAAAATACCTATTATATCTTATAGTGATTTTCTTAAGTGGAATGTGATATATCAATATTTTGTTTCATTTTTGTGACTTCTGCAAATATAGATCACTAGTAATATTATTTTCTACTGTTTATTAATGGAAAACTACCTTAGTTGGGCTAATGTAACTATCTAAAGACAATAATAATAAAATTCGATAGTGCTGTTAGAGAGATGTATAATTATGCATTCCAGCTAGGGATTACATCAATGATTTTTAGATTACGTTCCAGGGAAAACCAGGTTTTGAGTCAACTAACACGCATTTATTGTTCACTTATGTTGAGGGTTCTAGGTGATTTCTCATGTAGCTCATTGTTTTGTGCCTTCAATCTTAGTAAATCTTCCAAAGTGCTGCTGATATACTCAGGGAAAACTAATTTTTTTAAAAGATTATCTTTTAAATTAACCTACTTTTAAAAATAAGCATTATTATGTTTGTGGAATTTGAAAATACAGTCTAGTTAAGGTATTTAGAATAACACTCAGTTTCTGTTTTAAAGTGATTATATCATTTTAGTGTCAAAATTAATTTAATTGATCATATAAGGAGACATTAAGTATTATTATAAAAATGGCACGTTATGGCCAAGTGTGGTGGCTCACGCTTGTAATCCCAGTACTTTGGGAGGCTGAGGTGGGTGGATCAAGAGGTCAGGAGATCGAGATCAGCCTGGTCAATATGGTGAAACCCCGTCTCTCCTAAAAATACAAAAATTAGCTGGGCATGGTGGCAGGCGCCTGTAATCTCAGCTTCTCGGGAGGCTGAGGCAGGAGAATCACTTGAAATCAGAAGGCAGAGATTGCAGTAAGCCGAGATTGCGCCACTGCACTCCAGCCTGGACAAAAAGAGTGAAACTCCATCTCCAAAACTTAAACCAAAAACAAACAAACAAAAAGCATGTTATTTATTAGTACGAATGACATACATACATACAAAAGGATATCTGACTTAGGCAATGTTATTTTCTGGACGTATTTTTTAACTAGACTATGACCTAAGTTCCGGCAGTCCCTCTAGAAAGAGTACCATTTCCTCTTCTCTGCTTGCTGAGCCATTTCCTAA
The DNA here is from genome assembly GCF_002776525.5 of Piliocolobus tephrosceles. Classification (NCBI taxonomy): domain Eukaryota; kingdom Metazoa; phylum Chordata; class Mammalia; order Primates; family Cercopithecidae; genus Piliocolobus; species Piliocolobus tephrosceles. The sequence continues at coordinate 97,564,130 of NC_045440.1, forward strand.
GACTGTCTTCATATGTTATGTCTTCTCTAGAGCTTTTCAGCATTCCTTTTGTTCTTCTTTTTGCTCTCATGGTACTCTATGCATGAGAATGTTTGAATATATATATATTATTTTAGTTATTTGCCCCTCAAACTGCATTTGGGTTTTCCTCATTGATTTTCTATTTCATGTAAATGCGTATGGTTTCCTATAAAAAAACACAATTTGTAATCCTCCAGGAAGTCTGTGTCAGTCAGTCAAATTACCTGGTTGATTATAGTTTCTGGTTTATCTGCTGCCTGGGAATCAAAACACAGGTCTTGATTAACTTTCTACAAAGTAAGGATATGGACTAGGGATCACTAAGCTCTCCTATATATCTCTACAATGGTGTCATTATATGATTCTAATCCATCACTAGAAATGTATTGTGAAATAGTTAATTAATGTTTGCAGAATGCTTAGAGAACTTTTAATGAGAAGTAGATATTTGTGGTTAGTGCTAATGAATAGATGTCTTATGAACCTTTTTTTTTTGTACCAACAACACATTGGAAAAATGTACTTTCAAGAATAAATTGCAATCTGGTGAAATTTTGTTATTACCTAACAAAATGTAGCTTTTAAAAACAAGTATCAGTATAGTGGCTTTAGAAACCAGGACCCTATGCAGGTAAATAGATGTAATAAAAAGGGAAGCAACAGCAGTGTATAGTTTTCATAATTTTTCAAAACATTTTAAATATGATAGCAACTTTTTACTCTTACAGCTTAGTTGTGAAAGAGGCAAGGCCAGTACTTTTATAGTCTAGGAAAGCTAAGACCTAGAGAGATTAAAGGCTCATTTATTTCTTAAATAAAAATGTATTGAGTACCTATATTTGAGTATAACAATTGAAGGTGCAGTGGTGAATAATTTACCCTACTTGACTTTGATAGTAAGGGAGACAGGTTTATAAACAAACATATTAGCTGATAACATAGTTAATTATGGTAGAAACACAGAAGATGATGCAAATAACTCTGGGGTGTTGTTTAGTGAGCCTTTACAGAAGAGGTAGTTTTTAAAGCATTTTCATTAAAGAGTAAGTGTAGGCACTGGCCAGATGAAGGGGAGGAGGTGAGGAGAAGGGTCTTTCAATAAAAGAGAATGAACATATGTAAAGACCCAGAGTTACGAAAGAGCCTGTGCATTTGAAGAACAGCATGAAGTTCAATGCAGCTAGAGCATTATTGTCCAATATAAATATGAACACAAATGTGCAATTTAAATTTTTCTAATAGCCATACTACAGAGTAAAAAGAGACAGGTAAAATCAATAATAACACATTTTATTTAACCCAATATATCTGAAATATTTATATTTTTTTCAACTTAAGTCATTAAAATCAAATCAGGTGAATATTTAACACTTGCAAAACATTTCAGTTTGTCTTCCTTCCTTTCTTTTCTTTTCTTTCTTTCTTTCTTTTTCTTTTCTTTTCTTTTCTTTTTTTTTTTTTTTTAGGGACTGGATCTCGCTATATTGCCGAGACTGGTCTTCTTGCCTCAGTCTCCCAAAGTGCTGGGATTACAGGCATGAGCCACTGCCCTTAGCCTAAGACATCTCAGTTTGGACTAAACACATTTCAAGGGCTCAATATATAGAAACTTAGCAATGCATGTGTATGTATGTGTGTGTCAGAGAAAGAAAGAGAATGAGAATGAAAATCTGTGTGCTCTAGAGGAGGAGGATAGATAAGGCTGAAGTAATTGTTGGAGTCATATTTTTAAAGCCTTTGCATGCTGGCTTATTTTAGAATTTTTTCTTAAAATCTAGTAGTGAAGGAACAGTTTTGAAAATTTGGAATTTGTTATAGACTAATGCTTTTGCAAAATAACAATAAATTAGACAAGTGAAAGTAAAAAGACATACAAAGAGAGGCATCATTTTTAAATCATTAAATTTGACAGATGTTGTCTTAATCTAGTTTGTGCTGCTATAACGGAATACCACAGACCGGATAGTTTATAACTAACAGAAATTAATTGGTTTACAATTCTAGGGCCTAAAAAGTCCAAGATTGAGGGGCCTCATCTGGTGAGGGCCTTTTAGCTGCATCAAAACTTTGCAAAAGGCATCACATGGTGGAAGGGCAAGAGAGGGAGAGAGAAAAAGCAAGAGGGGGTAAACTCACTCCCATGATAAAGAACCCATTGCCTCAATAAAGGCATTTGTCCTTTCGTGAGGGCAAAACCATCATGATTTAAACACATCTTAAAGGTCCCACCTTCCAAGACCATTACGAAGGCAATTATATTTCCGCATGAATTTGGAGGGACATAGTATTCCTCCCATCATGTTTTTCTTACATACAAAGCACACTTACTTCATCCCAATAGCTCCAAATTCTTAATTCCTTCCAGCACCAACCCAAAAGTCCAAAGTCTTATCTAAATCAGATATAGGTGAGACATAACACAGTCCATTCTGAGGCAAATTCCCCTCTAGCTGTGAGCCTGTGAAATTATACAAGCTATCTATTTCCACAATACAATGGTGGGACAGGTATAGGATAGACATTCCCATTCCAAAACAGATAAATAGGCAAGGAAGGGGTAGCTGGTTCCAAGTAAGTCCAAAACCCAACGGAGACAACAATAGTAAATCTTAAGGCTCAGAAATAATTTTCTTTGACTCCATGCTGCCCTGCTTCCTGGACACACTGGGGCAGGGGTTGAGCCCCAAAGGACTTGAAGAGCCCTGTACCTAAGGCTTTGCTGGATGGTTGGAGTCTTATGCTTACAGCTCTCCTGGGCTGGCTTTGTGTGCTGGTGTCTACAGTTCAGGAGTCTCAGGTGTGGTTCTGCCCCTGCAGCTTCACTAGACATTGCTTTAGTGGGGACTGTTTGTGGCAGCTCTGCACCTGCAGCAGTTTTCTACCTGGATCCCCAGGCTGTCTGATACATTCTTTAAAATCTAGGTGAAGGTAGCCATGCCTCCACAGCTTGTGAACTCTGTGTGCCTGCAGAATTGGCACCGTGTGGATACCACCAAGACTTACTGCTTGTGCACTCTGGAGCAGAGGCCTTAGCTGCACATGTGCCTGTTCAAGTCATGGCTGTAGCAGTTTAAAGGCACTGCACCAGAATGTGGGGAACAGACATTTAAGGAGGTGAGGTGCAGGGCAGTGAATTCTGAGGTCCCTTGGGTGCCTCTTCGGAAACTTTGCCCTCAAGATTCTAGCTTGTCTCAGAGATCCCTAAAGTGCCTTTGGGGTCATTTTCTCATTGTCTTGATGAATAACACCTGGCTCTTTTCTAGCCCTACAACCCTTTTTAGCAAGGGGTTATTTGGCCACACCCTTTGTTTGCATGCCTAAGCACATATTTTGATTCTTTACATGGCCAGGCTCTGAATTTTCACAATTTTTATGTTCTGTCTCCCCTTAAATTATAAGTACTGTCTTTAAATTATTTCTTTCCTCTCACATTCTATTATATACATTTAAAAGAAGCCACACAGCTCCTTCAGTATTTTGCTTAGAGATTTCTGGCTGGCGTGGTGGCTCACGCTTTTAATCCCAGCACTTTGGGAGGCTGAGGTGAGCGGATCACAACATCAAGGAGATCAAGGAGATCAAGACCATCCTGGCTAACATGGTGAAACCCCGTCTCTACTAAAAATACAAAAAATTAGCCAGGTGTGGTGGTGGGCACCTGTGGTCCCAGCTCCTCAGGAGGCTGAGGCAGGAGAATGTTGTGAACCCAGGAGGTGGAGTTTACAGTGAGCCCAGACTGTGCCACTGCACTCCAGCCTGGGAGACAGAGCGAGACTCCATCTCAGAACAAAACAAAACAAAAAGGAAATTTCTTCCATCAGATATTCTAGTTTGTCACTCTTAAATTCTGCCTTCTGTTAATGCCCTCAGGCATGGACACACTTCAGCCAAGTTCTTTGCCACTTAATAACAAGGATGGCCTTTACTACAGTTTCCAGTACATTGTTCTTCATTTCCGTCTGAGACTTGGTCAGAATTGCCTGTACTGTCCATATTTCTGTCAGCATTCTGGTCATGAATCTCTAAGAAGAATCACTCAAGTAATCTCTAAGAAGTTCCAGACTTTCTCTCTTGCTCATCTCTTCTGAGCCCTTCCCCAAATTGCCCTTAATTCTCTATTCATTGTAATCTAGGCTTTTTCTAGGTTGCTCTTCCAAATTCTTCCAGCCTCGCCCCATTATGCAATTTCAAAGCCACTTCCACATTTTCCAGGTATTTGTTATAACAACCCACCTCTCTGGTACCAATTTTTGTCTTAGTTTTGTGTGTGTGTGTGTGTGTGTGTGTGTGTGTGTGCGCGCGCTGCTTTAACAGAATACCACAGAGTAATTTACAAAGAATGAAAATTTATTGGCTTGAGGGTTTTCTTGCCCCATCAGAACATGGCAGAAAGCATCGCACAGAAGGAGGGCAAAGAGGGGATAAGAGAGATCAAAGGAGGCACAAACCCCCTCCCGCAATAACATTAGTTTATTCATGAAGGTGAAGCCCTTGTGTCCTGAATACCTTTTGAAAGTCCAACCTTATAATACCATCACAAGCGCAATTACATTTCAACATGAGTTTTGAAGGGGACAGATGTTCAAATAGTAGCAGACATACAGTTTATATAAAAGTGTCTAAACCAGTGCTATCCAATAGAACTTTCTGTCATGATAGGAATGTTCTGTCTATGCTGCTTAATATAATAGCCACTAGCCACAGGTAGCTATTGAGTACTTGAAATGTGGCTAGTGTGACTGAGAAAATGAATCCTTAGTTTAATTTAATTTTAGTTAATTTAAATTGAAGTGACCATACGAGACAATTGATTACTATATTGGACAGCATTGAATACATTTACTCTTAATCTCTGTATTTACCTATTGTGCATTAGTAAAAAACACTTTGTGCACTGGCATGGCCCACAAACCATGCTTTGAGTAGCACTATTTAAAGCATGGACTCTTGCGCTAGAAAGCCTTTGTATGTCTTTGGCAAACTGCTTAATCTCTTGGTGCCCCAGTTTCCTCATTTGTAAAATAAAGGTAATAATAAACTACCTAATAGAGTTGTTGTGAGGATTAAATGCATTAATGAATGTAGCATACTTAGCCCAAGGTCTGACACACAGCATGCACTACATAAATGCTTCCTGTTACTGTTATTATGATTATTATTTTTATTATGTAGGTGGCGGATATCAAACAGTTAAGTGGTAACAAAGCCCAGTCTTTTTATTAATTCTCTGCTTTTTGCAGTAGCTTAGACTTTTTCCTTTTAAAAACATACCACAGTTTGTGGCATCTAGTGGCTTCCAATAAATATCTTTTGAACATAAGTATGAAGTACTTTTCAAGCACAGATGAAGAAGCAATTATTTTTCTGAAGGGAGGATTGGTAAAAATATTGAGAATAGATTACAGTGGAGAGGGCCTCAGTGGATGAGTCTGACTGGCAAAGAGGACAGAACGCACCTGGCAGAGGGAGCAAGGATACCCATTTGGATTATACTCTATTTAGGAGACTATACAGCAGGTAACCCTGCCTTAGCCCTATCACTGCTACCACTACTTCTTTCTCTTCTTCCCAGCTCTTTTCTTGATTTATCCTTTTAGCATATTTTAAACAGGATTAATAGGTAACACGCGATTCTACAGTTTTACGAGAGGTCAATCATTGCCTCTTTACTTGTTCATTCCTCGAAGTAACAGTGCCCGAATTTCATGGTGGATGTTGGGCAGTGGTTGGGAAGGGAAGGGGAATGCTGCTTGAAAAGCAATCCCTGGGTTATGGGCAGGTAGCTGTGAGATTCTTTTCCCTTAAAACATAATGTTTCTCATTTATGTAGATTATCTTAACAAGAAAACCGACTGGAAAAGAATGAAATTCCTTATCTTCGCATTTTTTGGTGGTGCTCACCTTTTATCCCTGTGCTCTGGGAAAGCTATATACAAGAATGGCATCTCTAAGAGGACTTTTCAAGAAATAAAAGAAGAAATAGCCAGCTATGGAGATGTTGCTAAAGCAATTATCAACCTAGCTGTTTATGGTAAAGCCCAGAACAGATCCTATGAGCGACTGGCACTTCTGGTTGATACTGTTGGACCCAGACTGAGTGGCTCCAAGAACCTAGAAAAAGCCATCCAAATTATGTACCAAAACCTGCAGCAAGATGGGCTGGAGAATGTTCACCTGGAGCCAGTGAGAATACCCCACTGGGAGAGGGGAGAAGAATCGGCTGTGATGCTGGAGCCAAGAATTCATAAGATAGCCATTCTGGGTCTTGGCAGCAGCATTGGGACTCCTCCAGAAGGTATTGTTTGTCTTTTCAGTTTGATTTGCATTTTATAAAACTAATGTCCCTTGGTGTAATTGAGTACAATATGCATGATTCATATTATAATTTGGATAATTTCCTATTCCATTGGCTTAATGAGTTCTCTACCCTTTTTCATCCTCCCATTTTTTTTTACTTCTGTTTCTTTTGTGAAAGAGAACTGATCATGTTGGATGGCTTTTTAAATGTAGAATCTGTAGCTACTGGTCCATGATACTTACCAGCCCTATCACTTTGTAATTGCTATCTAGTTAAACATTAGCATCATTCTATGGATAATTGAAATATACATAAACAGGATACAAAAACTATGACTTCTTCCAAGTGACCTCAGTGTGAATTATTTTTTAGAATTAATGAAATAGAGAATAGAACGTCGCACTCTGAATTGATTTAATTATTCTTATAGAACTGAGGTTTCTACTTCAAGGAATTATCCAAGGTTGAGTTTTACCTTTACTTATAAGCACCCTGGATCAGCTTTATCAGATAATATACAGTAAATGCCCAGATCGGAGATATATAGCGAGTCATCAGGGAGCTATCAGTTAGCCTTGAATATATCCATGGGCTAATTTCCAGTGGCAGAAGAATGAGTTTCTATTCTTTTGACTTTTTTGGATGCCAAGAGAAAGGCCCAGTGAAGAAGTACATTGTCAGTTTAAAACATTATTTATCGAGATATAATTCACATACTATGATGTTCACCCATTTAGAATGTACAAGCGATTTTTAGTATATTCACAGAGTTGTACAGGCACCACAGTCTAATTGTAGAACATTTTCATCACCACAAAAAGAAACTCTGTGACTATTAGCTGTCATTCTTCAGTCTACCTATATCCCAGCCCTAGGAAACCACTAATCTGCTTTCTGTCTTTATGGATTTGCTTATTCTGGGCGTTTTATGTGAATGGAATAATACATTATGTGATCTTTCATGAATGCTTTTTTTCATGTAGCATACTGTTTTCCAGGTTCATATGTTGTCACATGTTTCAGTATTTCATTCTTTTTATTGCTCAGTAATATTCCATTTTATGAATGTATCACATTTTTATTTGTCCATGCATCAGTTGATGGACATTGAGATTATTTTCACCTTTTAGATATTATGAATAGAGCTGCTGTGAGCATTCATCCACAAGTTTTCCATGTGAACATTTGTTTTCATTTCTTTTGGGTATACAGCAAGAAGTAGAATTGTTGGGTCATATACCAGCTCTGTGTTTAACTCTATGAGGTATTGCCAAACTGTTTTCTGAAGTGGATGCACGGTTTTTTGTACCCACTGACAATGTATTAATTTTTCCATATGCTTGCCAACACTTGTTGTTATCTGACTTCTTGGTTATAGCTATTCTAGTGGGTGTGGAGCTCATTGTGGTTTTGATTTGCATTTCCCTAATGACAAGTGATGTTGAGCATCCTTCCATGTTCTCACTCGCCCTTTTGTTTATCTTCTTTGGCGAAATGTGTATCCAAATTCATTGCCCAGGTTTTAATTGGACGATGAGATTTTTATTGTAGAGTTTTAAAAGCTTTTTTATGTATTGTGTATACAAGTCCCTTTTCATATATTTGATTTACTAATGTTTTCTCCATTCTGAGGATTGTCTTTTTTTTTTCTTGATGGTAATATTCGCTACAGAAATATTGAATTTTTGATTTAGTCCAGCTAATTTATTTTATTTCTTTGTTGCCTGTGCTTTTGGTGTCATATCAAACCATTGCCTATACCATAGTCACAAACATTTACTACTACTATTGTAATGTATTTAGGTCTGTATATCTTTACTCTTATCTCATATTTTCTTCTAAGAATTTTATGGCTGCCATCCTTACATTTATATCTGTGAATTAATTGCATTAATTTTTGTATATGGTAAAAGATAAGGCTTCAGCTTTCTTCTTTTGAATGTGGTCATTCAGTTGTCTCAACTTCATTTGTTGAAAAGGCTATTCTTTCTCCTTTAATTCAGTACATTACATTAATTTATTTTCAGATGTTAAAAAACCTTGTATTACTGGTATAAACCCCACTTGATTATAATACATAATCTTTTTTATATGGTGCTGAATTCAGTTTGGTAGTATTTTGCTTAATATTGCATTTATATCCATAGGGATATTGGATTGTAGTTTCATTTTCTTGTAATGTCTTTTTTTTTTGTATCAGAGTAAGACTGACTTCATGAAATCAGTGGCAAAGTGTCACCTCATCTTCCATCCTTTGGAAGAGATTACAAATGACTGCTATTAATTCTTTAAATTTCTGGTAGAATTCAGTGAGGCAATCTCATTCAGGGTTTTCTTTGTGAGAAGACTTTTAATTATTAATTCAATTTGTTTACTTGTCTAATCAGATTTTCAATTTCTTCTTGAGTCAGTTTTAGTAGCTCGTGTCTTGAGAGAAATGTATGTGTTTTATCTAAGTCATGTAATTTGTTGGTGTACAGTTATTTATAGTATCTTATTATAATTTTTTATGTTTGTAAGGATAAGGGTCTAAATCACTGCTGTCACTTGCTTTTGGGCAGAAAAACTTTGTTTAGATTTTTCTGGCAGCAAATTCTCTAAGCCTTTATTCATCTTTATCTCTTTATTTCAACTTCAGTTTTGAAAGATAGTTTTACTGGACATGAGATTCTTAGTTGACAGGTTTGTTTTTCTTTTCTTTTTTTCCTTTTTTTTTTTTTACTTTCAGCGCTCTGAATACATTATCCATCCCATTGCCTTCTGGACTCCATTGTTTCTTTCTTTTTTTTTTTTTTTTGAGATGGAGTTTCCCTTCTGTTGTCTAGGCTGGAGTGCAATGGCACAATCTCAGCTCACTGCAACCTCTACTTTGCCGGTTCAAGTGATTCTCCTGCCTCAGCCTCCCAAGTAGCTGGGATTACAGGTGCACACCACCATGCCCAGCTAATTTTTTGTGTTTTTAGTAGAGACAGCGTTTCACCATTTTGGAGAGGCTTGTCTCGAACTCCTGTTCTCAGGTGATCTATCTGCCTAGGCTTCCCAAAGTGATGGGATTACAGGCTGGAGCCGTGATGCCTGGCCTGGACTACATTGTTTTTGATGAGATGTCAGCTGTTACTGTTTTGGAGGTTTCCTTGTATGTGATGAATCATGTCTTCTTTATTGCTTTCAAGATTTTCTTTTCCTTTTTGATTTTTGTTATTTTGACTCTAATGTATCTAGGTATGTATATCTTTATTCTCATCTTACTTGGAGGTTGTTGATTTTCTTGGGTGTGTAGATTGAAGTTTTTCATCAAATTTGACACGTCTTCAGCTATTATTGCCACAGATTTTTTTTCTTCCCTTTTTTCTTTTTCCTCTCCTTCTGATACTTCCATTTATTGTGTGTTGGTGATTTAATGATGTCCCATATTTCTCTTAGGCTCTGCTCATTTTTCTTTATTCTTTTTTTTCTTTTACCTCTATCAATCTATCATCAAACTTACTGATTCTTTCTTCTATTAGCTTAAAGCTACTATTGAGCCTCTATACTGAATTTGTCTCTTTAGTTACTATACTTTTAAACTCCAGAACTTCTCTTTGGTCTTTTTAAAAAATAATTTCTGTGACTTTATTGATTTTTTTTTTATTTGATGAGATGTTGTCATCTTATCTGCCTTTAGTTCTTTAAGTATGGTTTCTTTTAGTTCGTTGAATATTTCAATAATAGCTGCTTTGAAGTGTTTGCTATATCCCACATCTGGACCCCCTAAAAGACAGTTTCTACTACCTACTTCTTTTTTTCTTGTGTATGGGTTATACTTTATTGTATCTTTTTATGCCATAGTTTTAAAAACAGAAAGCCTGAATATTTAAACTAATGTTTTATGGCAACTCTGGATACTGACTCATCTTCCTTCCTTTCCCCCCATCCATTTACTTGGTCGTTCATTTGTTTAATCGCTTGAATGTACTAACTCTGTGACATCTATTTCTCTTACACTGTTCAGCTTCTGATGTTCCTGTTTAGATTTTTTTTTTCTCTTTTAGCTGGGTTCCCTATGAGTCACCCATAGGTCTGCATAAACCACTTATTGGTCAAACGTTATGCTTAGGTTCCTTTAGCCAGTTATGTTTTTACTCTTTGCCATTGGATGTTTTTGTGAGTTGGAGTCTGTTATTACAACTTAAGAAGTTTATTTTTTCCCCCAACTTTGGCCAAGGCCAAATGCCTTGGAAGTTCCTTGTCTAATCACTTCTGAGAGGGTGTGGCCTTGGGCATGCACACAGCCTTCCAGATTACCAGAATGCAAGTAATTTTATTTATAAGCATGGTTTAATAGTATTTTCTCCAGGGTCAGAATAGCTTATTTTTTAGCCAGTGTTTGCTTAGAGGTTGTACTTAAACACCTTGAGTGAGTGGGGCTTCTGCCCTTTGTTGATGAATCTGTGTGGAGCTTGGGAAATGTTTTCAAATCTGACCCATGTGTTGTTTTGATTGTTCCTGAGTAGGTATAACCTAGGACATGTGTGTAGCTTTTCAACCCCCAGGGTTTACTGGGATCCCAGGAAGGCCCTTTTTGGTTGTTTCTTTCTTTGGTTCTGTTAAAGCTCTGGTTGTTCTGCCATTTTGCTTGTTGCTAGCAGTATCATGAAGCTACCAGCACCCCCTTAATTGTTCTTCACCAAACTCTCCATTATTTTCAGCAACACCCTTAGGTAGGGAATTCTCCATTCTCTACACTAAAGGAAGTCACTAACATCAATAAGAACTATGGAGCTCTTCATCCTTATGACTTCTCTCTTCCCCTGGGAGAACATTCATGCTACTCTATGGGAGCTAGCAGTGATAGTGGCACCACCCAGTGGCACCCAGAGTGATATCCCTAGCGGATGATAGGAAGGGAGGAGGAGGTAGTTCTCAGCCTTGTTGGCTTGCAGCTTCCAGTGTGGGACCACCTCCTATGAGTGAGCTGAGAAAGGGGTGATCAGAGTCTTAGTATTCTTGATGGCTACTTAGCGTGGAGTTTCTATCCTATGAGTAGGACTTGGATAGAGGAATGGTGCCTCAGTTCTCTTGGCATTGCTTGACTAGAACAGAGGTTCTGCCACAATGTAATGGGGTTGGGGAATGAGAAACACTGGTAGCCTGTCCTTCCAAAGGTGAAACTATTGCCCTAAACTGAGAATTGGGTGGAGAGGAAGCTCTCATGTTCTTGTCTGCACTTGGTCAGAATAGAGTACCTGTAATAGAGTTTCTGTAACATGGAGCTGGGGGTAGGAGAGGAAAGCAGATCATAACCCAGATGCGACAGAATCTTACTGTTCTCATCAAGACTTGGTAAATTTTCTTGGATGAATGTTATCCTTTGCTGTATGCCCTTAGGACAGTTTTGAGAGACATTAAATTATTTTTTAAAATAATTCTTCCCACTAAATATGTTGTGGGTTGAAGATCTGCTGAGTTACTCATGCTGCCATGCTGGAAGAATCACTGGGATAGCCAGTTTTAATCTCTCTAAGGCTGCATGAATGAGTGGTAGAATTTTCCAAGGTGTTAGGGAGCTCCTCAGCTTGGGTTTTATAGTGTTAGTCAGGAGTTTCCTTCAGTTGCCTTCTGTTAAATGCTAATCTACGTTAGATACCAACTTAAATCCTCCTTTTTAAGCTCTCTCAATTGTCCAGTTATCTGAAAAGGATTAGCACTTTTTTTTCCCAGATGAGAGAACCAGACTCCAAGAGGTTATGTAATTTACCAAGAGTTGCACAACTGGTAAGAGGCCTTGTTTGGACATGAACAACTGTCAAACTCCAGAGTTTGTGCTTTTAGTCATTAGACTATATTGCTTCTCATACAAATATTTTAATGTTGTTTCCATTTATAAGATTACTATTTTTAGCCATCTAGCTGAAGCAGATCTGTTTCAAAAGCCGTTGATACCTGTACTGTGATGGCAGAACATATTGGTTTCTGCGTGTTTTTTAAAAGAAAGTTTTCTTATTCCCATTTCTTTCTCATCATCATTTCTCATTCTATAAGCTGGGCCTCCTCTTTCCTGGCTACCTGCCTGGTATTGAAAACTAAGCCAAGTTACTGATTGCTCCTGAGACCTTCAAAACCCAGGGGATGTGAATTTTACTCACCGAAATCTATTCTAGTTTTCCAAGACTCACTTTCACCCCACTCCTCGTTCCATGGGGCTCAAAGTAGATAAACAGTTGTCTGGCAACTGGACTATTTTAAGCTCTGAAGAGACTGGAGGGTTAGAATGCACCAGGTGTGGAAAATTCCCACAGGAGATGGTGTAAAGTTGGCGTAACAGGATCTCTAACCCAGGCAGAGTGGTGCAGAGCGTATCTTCTAGCCTCTCTCTCAGGAAACCTGTCTTCTCACTTTGGCTTACCACTAACTAGTTGTGTGACCTTGGTTGCCATTTAATCATCTTGGCCTTGATTTTGTGACCTGTGAAATGAGAGATCATTGGAATTCTGAATCTGTAAGGTCTCCTCTAGATTGGAAAGAGTAATTTTTATGAGAATCTATAAGGGATCACTGAAGTTAGAATTCACAAGAGCTGGACTCTGCCAAGTGTATGTGATGGAGTAGATTCTTTGTTTAACCAGATTTTTAAACTTTTCAATTCTAAACTTGAGTATTACAGTAAGTTTGTTAGTTTATCCACTCTTCTAGACTTTAGTATTACAGTAGGTATGTTAGTTTATTCACATGACAGGATTGAGAGCTCTGCGAGTTATCTATGGAGAGTTTGAAGAAGGCAGATAAACAAGCAGGCCAAGTCTGAAGAGATGAAGAACAAACTTACAAGACAGGAGAAAGCACAACCTCCAATCAGTCCTGAGATAGCATAGCAGATGTCAGATTTGAATGGACCAAGTAAAAGAATGAGAATCAACAGTCACATCCAGGTTAGGCTGACATATGTGCAAGAAAGAGGAACTTGGGCAGACTATGTGATTATTTCCCAGCAGACATAACTACGGGTCTTCATGGTTTATGGTCTGTGAGCCCAATACAGCAGGTCATTGAGTATTTATTAATCCTCAGTGGAGACTGACATCTCTACCGAGATACAGGGCTTTCTTAAAATTTTAGGATTGTATGTTTTTATTATGTTTAGTGTATGTTTTATTATGTTTGTATGTCATATCATATTATGTTTTATTATATGTTTTATATTAGTTAGGGGGCTCCTGGGGGCCTGGACTGAGTCTTATCAATTTCTGTATTCTCAACATCTAGCATCATACTCAGTAAATAGTAGTTACTCATTCAGTGTTTGATAAACAGTGGATTTTTAAGGTAGTTCTTTCCTTGGGGTATTATTCACCTGTACTAAAATAAAGCCTTCTTCTACATTGTATTAGTCTGTTCTCATGCTGCTATGAAGAAATACTGAGACTGGATAATTTGTAGACAAAAGAGGTTTAATTGAATCACAGTTCCACATGGCTGGGGAGACCTCAGGAAAGTTACAATCATGGCAGAAGGCACTCCTTCACAGAGTGGAAGGAAAGAGAATGAGTGGCAAGCAAAGGGGAAAAAGGCCCTTATAAAACTATTAGATCTTGTGAGAATTTGCTCGCTATCACAAGAACAGCATGGGGGTTACTGCCCCCATGATTCAATTACCTCCCACTGAGTCCCTCAATGAGATTTGGGTGGGGACACAGCCAAGCCATATACATAATGAATGATGATGCTGTTGAGCCATCATCATTTACTCAGAATTTCCCTGATTGTAAAGTTAATATTTGCTTATTATAGAAAGCATGTACATAAATATAAAAATAATAAAAATCATCTGTATTAGTCCATTTTCACACTGCTTATAAAGATATACCCAAGACTGGGCAATTTACAAAAGAAAGAGGTTTATTAGATTTACAGTTCCACATGGCTTGGGAGGCCTCACAATCATGGCAGAAGGTGAAAGGCACATCTCATTTGGTGGCAGACAAGAGAACTTGTGCAGGGAGCTCCCCTTTTTAAAACCATGAGACCTTGTGAGACTTATTCACTATCATGAGAACAGCATGGGAAAGACCCGCCCCCATGATTCAATTACCTCCCCGTGGGTCCTTCCCACAATACCTGGAAATTCAGGATCAGAGTTGGGTCGGGACATTGTCAAACCATATCATTCTGACTTGGCCCCTCCAAAATCTTATGTCCTCACATTTCAAAACCAATCATGCTTTCCCAACAGTCTGCAAAATGTTAACTCATTTCAGCATTAACTCAAAAGTCCACAGTCCAAAGTCTCATCCAAGACAAAGCAAGTCCTGTCCACTTATAAGCCTGCAAAATCAAAAGCAAGTTAGTTACTTCTTAGATACAATGAGGGTACAGACACTGGGTAAATACAGCCATTCAAAATGGGAGAAATTAGCCAAAACAAAGGGGCTACAGGCCTCATGCAAGTCCAAAATCCAGCAGGGCAGCCAAATCTTAAAGCTTCAAAATTATCTCCTTTGACTCCATGTCTCACATCTAGGTCATGCCAATGCAAAATGTGGGTTGCCATGGTCTTGGGCAGCTCCATCCCTCTAGGCTGCTTTCATGGGCTGATGTTGAGTGTCTGCAGTTTTTCCAGGTGCATGGTGCAAGCTGTTGGTGGATCTATCATTTTGGGGTCTTGAGGACAGTGGCCCTCTTCTCACAGCTTCACTAGGAAGTGCCACAGTAGGGACTCTGTGTAGGGGCTCGGATCCCACATTTCCCTTCTGCACTGCCCTAGTGGAGGTTCTCCATGAGAGCACTGCCCCTGCAGCAAACTTCTGCCTGGACATCCAGGTGTTTCCATACATCCTCTGAAATCTAGGTGGAGGTTCCCAAACCCTAATTCTTGACTCCTATGCACTGACAGGCTCAACATCCCATGGAAGATGCCAAGGTGTGAGGCTTGCACCCTCTGAAACCATGGTTCAAACACTACATTGGCCCCTTTCAGCCACAACTAGAGTGACTGGGATGCAGGGCACCAAGTCCCTAGATGGCACACAGCATGAAGATAAGGATCCTGGGCCCAGCCCATGAAACCACTTTTTCCTCCTAGGCCTTCAGGCCTGTGATGGGAGGAGCTGCCTTAAAGACCTCTGACATGCCCTGGAGACATTTTCCCTATTGTCTTGGGGATAACATTCAGCTCCTCATTATTTATGCAAATTTCTTCAGCCAGCTTGGATTTCTCCTCAGACAATGGGATTTTCTTTACTATCATATTATGAGGCTGCAAATTTTCCGAACTTTTATGCTCTGCTTCTGTTATAAAACTGAATGCCTTTAATAGCACCCAAGTCACCTCTTGAATGCTTTGCTGCTTAGAAATTTCTTCTGCCGGATACGCTAAATCATCTCTCTCAAGTTCAAAGTTCCACAAACGCTAGGGTAGGGGTAAAATGCCACCACTCTCTTTGCTAAAACACAGCAAGAATCACCTTTGTTCCATTTCCTAGCAAGTTTCTCATCTCCATCTGAGACCACCTTAGCCTGCACTTCATTGCCCATATTATTATGAGCATTTTGGTCAAAGCCATTCAACAAGTCTCCAGGGAGTTACACACTTTCCCACATTTTCCTGTCTTCTTCTGAGCCCTCCATACTGTTCCAACCTCTGCCTGTTACCCAGTTCCAAAGTTGCTTCCACATTTTTGGGTATATGTTCAGCAGCGTCCCACTCTACTGGTACCAGTTTACTGTATTAGTCCATTTTCATGCTGCTGATAAAGACATACCCAAGACTGGGCAATTTACAAAATAAAGAGGTTTGCTAGACTTACAGTTCCACATGGCTGCGGAAGTCTCACAATCATGGTGAAAGGTGAAAAGCATTTCTCACATGATGGCAGACAAGAGAAGAGAACTTGTGCAGGAAATTCCCCTTTTTAAAACCATGAGATCTTGTGAGACTTATTCACTATCACCAGAACACCACAGGAAGGCCTGCCCCCATGATTCAATTACCTCTCACCAGATCCTTCCCACAACACCTGGAAATTCAAGATGAGATTTGGGTGGGGACACAGCCAAACCATATAATCATCTATGATATTTTCCTCTAGAGAGTCATTGCTATCATTTCTATTTTTCCTTTTGATATTTCTATATGCGTATGCATTTTATTTTATAAACTTGTATTCACACTACGTATAGCTTGTGTCCTTTTATCTTATATGTCATGAATATTTACCTCATACTAGCAAACATCTTTTTAAATAAGTTTTAATGGCTACCAAATTTAAATATGCAATAATTAATATAACGCCTTGTTATTGGAAAATAGATTATTTTCTTATTTTTTTCTCTTCTTTAAATAGGATGGCTATAAAATCTTTTAATGTAGAAAGAAGTATAAACTTTTAAAGGAATTTTTTATGTTTTTAATAAATAACATATAAAGGAGGAATCATGGGTATATTCTAGGAAGTTGTAGGAGAGTGGAAACAATTAGTTTGAAACTGCTTGTATAGATGTAAAAAATACCAATAAAATTCTTAGAAGCTGTTTTATTTTTTAGTGGTTTTAGTTGTTTAAAAATGTTAACACAATAGATATGTAAACATTATATATAATGTACATTTTAATGATACAATGTAAATACATATTTTTTAATTACTTTAAATTATTAATGCACATATTGATACATTTATATTCTTGATATATTTTGTTAAATTGTTTTCCAGATGGTACACACCTATTCTCTTATTAGCAGTGTATCTCAAAACCCTGCACCTTCACCTGCATGGGTATTTTTTCCTAATCTTTGCCAATTTGATGAACCAAAAGGGATATTTCCCTATTATTTTACTTTGCATACCTTTGCTTCTTGTTCAGTTTAATATTTTCATATGTTTATTGGAAACACATTTTTCTACTTTAAATTATTTGAGCATATCTCTTGCCCATTTTTCTACTGGTACTTTAATGATATTCTAATTGATGAATAATAATTCATTATTAATGAATTATTTTAATAAATCAATTTTAATTGATTGTCCCATTTTATTCAAATTGAGTGTTTTAAAATGTATTAAGATGGTTTGCATTGATGTATCGCTTTCTTTTTCATTTTTTCTTAAAAGCATATTTCTTTCTGTTTTTTGAGGATGACTGGAATGTAGTTAACAGACTACAAATAGCAAAGTTGACTAATTTCCACGCCTTCTCCCCATCAATGTGCTCTAAGGAACAGTTCTTTAGGTCAGCTTACACACACTTTGAAACATCAGTGTCATTGTTCGAAGATTGGTGAATGACATGCTCTTGAATATGTACTTGCAAACTTAAGGTCTCAGTCTAGCTAGACTTGGATTTTGAGCTGCGTATACAGATTGGTACTTCTGCTGGTTTATGTCAAACTGTGTGTACCTCATGACTTTTCCTTTTGGGAATAATGTAAGAGTGAGAGGAAGGACAGGTAGAGGGCACTAGATTGAGCTCAGTGTGCAGAGTTGACTGGATAGTTTATGTTCAGCTGTGTAGATGAGCATCTCCTCTAACTGGTTTAACCAGCTATTAATATCTTACAGGATTTTAAATGGTTTACAGAATCACTGGGTAAGTTAATAGTGCAGACTTTAAATTGAGCTTCTCAGAAATGAATGTGAGAATAATTCTGTAGAACCAGGCTACCAAGATTGCTGTTGCCTTTCCTAGCTTAAGCAATGGCCTTTGTCAGAAAACTGCCACAGAAAATCTAGAGATTTTCACAATGGTACTTGTCTCTGAAACAGCAGAAAACAGTCTCTTTCTAATTCCTGCTTTCCAGATCTTGCTCAAGTGCAAAAAATTGTGACACTTAAATTACTTCTAGAACCCTAACTATAGAAAATCCCAGGAATGTAGTTCTTAGGTTTTCAGTCTTTGTGGCTCAGAAAAGCACATTTGAAGAAAATTGAATGGATGTTGAATGCTAACTCTCCATATCTAACGCAATACTCATTTCATTATGTCCCTTAATCAACAATATGATATGGACTTTTTTGCATAAATAAACAAGAACAGATTGCCATTGGTTATATAGTACAAGTAACAGTACCAATAGCATTGTGGTCCTCTGTGGTTATAGAATTAGAATGAATTTAATAGGACAAAAAGGAATATAGAGCATAATCATGAAAGAGGGTATCTCCAGGGGCATTCTGATGGATTGAAGGGAAATTGTTCTAGGCTGTTTGTCACGTTTGCCATGTAAGTTAAAGTAGGTTCAGCTGGGTGCGGTGGCTCACGCTTATAATCCCAGTGCTTTGGGAGGCCGAGGCAGGCGGATCACCTGAGGTTAGGAGTTTGAGACCAGCCTGACCAACATAGTGAAACCCCCTCTCTACTAAAAACTACAAAAATTGCCAGATGCAGTGGCTCATGCCTGTAATCCCAGCACTTTGGAAGGCCGAGGTGGGCAGATCACGAGGTCAGGAGATTGAGACCATCCTGGCTAACATGGTGAAACCCCGTCTCTACTAGAAATACAAAAAATTAGCCAGGCGTGGTGGCAGGCGCCTGTAGTCCCAGCTACTCGGGAGGCTGAGACAGGAGAATGGCGTGAACCTGGGAGGTGGAGGTTGCAGTGAGCCTAGATCGTGCCACTGCACTCCAGCCTGGATGGCAGAGCAAAAGTCCATCTCAAAAAAAAAAAAGAAAAAAAAAAGTTAAAGTAGGTTCTCCTTCGTTTTTTATACCCTTTCCCTTTATCTGTTTTGTACTATTCTCTTTCCTAGGCTATATATATATAGTTTTTGGTCTTGCTCTGTTGCCCAGGCTGGAGTGCAGCAACACAATCATGGTTCACTGCAGCCTCAGCCTCCCAGGTTCAAGTAATCCTCCCATCTCAATCTCTCAAGTACCTGGGCCCACAGGCGCATGCCACCACACCTGGCTAATTTTTTGATTTTTTGTAGAGGTGTGGTCTCACTATGCTGCCCAGGCTGGTCTTGAACTTGAACTCCTGGCCTAAGTGATCTTCCTACCTTGGCCTCCCAAAGTGCTGGGATTGAAGCATAAGCCACCATGTCCAGCCCCTAGACCTCATCTTAAAGGCTGGCATTTCAAAGGTTTCTATCTTTTGTTTATAAACATTCTCCTTAAATGATATGATGCAGTTTCATGGCATTAAGTACCACCTTGTGCTTCAGCCACATGGGTCTGCTTTTCCCTCAACTTGTGAATACCCCTTGCCTTAAAAGCTGCTTCTTGGACCTCTGGCTAACCTAACCGTAACCCTAACCTTAACCCAACTCAACCCCTCTCTGCTTAGAGAATTTATACTCATTTTTAAAGACTCATTTTTTTCTTTGAAGTCTTTCTGGAACCCAAACATAAATAAATTTATTTGTTCTTTCATCTCACTTTTGTAGCACTTGTCTGTTTTGTACAATTGTCAGACTTTATTATAGTTGAGTGTTCACATGATTATCTCCTCTGAAAAATGGTGACCTCCTCCAGGGTAAAAGCCACACCTTATTTATCTTTCTATCTCCTGTAGCACTAGGCCCAGGGCCTGGTATGTAATAGATGCATATTAGATACCTGCATGTTAAATCATGAGTGGATTGTGAAAAGCTCACAAATTTAAAAAGGATATTTGAAAACTCATTCATACTAAAACAAGCTTCTTTTTAGCACTGTGTGATTCTCATAGGTCTTTTATGTTCATGTCATATCCAAATAACAAGAAAGTTTGGTTGGCATCTTGGTGAAGGCAGATGGGAGAGAGAAGGATAAATAAACATCAATCAAATAATGATTAGGTTGTTCATCATGGCCTATTCTTCCTGGAAACTTAAGCAGCACGGATAAGAAAGTCTGGGAAGCTATAGCCTAAACTTATTTCCAAACTCTTGTCTCATAGGAGACTAAAGTAGCCTTCCTCTATACTTCTAGCACATCCAGCAAAAGAAGGCATTCTATAGCCAATAAGTTCAGTCCATTTGTTCCTGAGATGCTAATTTACCTGCAAAGTCCCATCATCAGGTAAGTAATTATTTGCACTTGTCCTTGTCTCCTCTTTTGATCTCATCAAGGAAATGGCATTTTCAGTATTTTTTTTTAGGGCTAAATCTTTGTCTGATATCTAATTGTGGAATGAGCAGAAGTACTCTAGACAGCCTGTGTCCACAGATGATACTTTGAAATTGGCGGTATGGCATCAGTTGATGGATCTGACTACAAAGTGTCAGAGGTTGCAAATTCCTTCTCTCTGTATCAAGTTAGGGTTGGAAATGAGGAAGTAGGGGGCCAAGGAATTTACATTTATCGAGTGTTTATTATATTCTAGTCCAGTCATTGTGCAGATTCTTTTATGTATTTTGTCTGTGGCTATAGGGGTTGTTCCCACTTTACAAATGATAGGCTCTGGGAGGGTTCAGCATCTTGTCCAAGGTCACACGGCTAATACATGGCAGGGGCTTGCCCCAACATCATGCCTTCCCAGTAGCCTTCCCTCTTCACCTTTCCTCATGGTAGATCTTTTTGCCCATATCTTTTAAGTATTTCCACTTTCCTCTTGGCTGTTTCTGTAAGAATAAGCATATCTATCTGCTATGCACACATAACATGATTTAAGAAGCATAAATTAAAAGACAAAAATATTGCTGAATTTGATTGAGTCAGGACTTAGAATTTCTGTTCTGTGAAGGATACCATGAACAAAGTCCTTAGAAGGCAAAATGAGAGAAAATATTAGCACTGTCTAAAATGTTAAGGAATTAATATGTGGGCCTAGAGAATGCTAGAAATCAACATGAAAAAGGCAGTAGGCCTAATAGAAAAATGGGCAAAAGTTCTGAATTGGCAACTTAAAGAAGAGGAAGCCTAAAAGCTAGCAAGTATGTAAAGAAATGTTCAACTCATTAGTAATAAGTGCAATGCAAATTTTAAAAACAATGAGATCACTTTGTAGCAGGGATGTATTAATAAAATGTATTGGCAGGGCTGTGAAGATGTAGGCACCCTCATGCACCGATTGGTGGGTGTGAAGCATGGTGCTGCCATTCTGGAGAACAATCTCTAGCCAAATTAAATATATTTTCATATTCTATGACCCAGTAATTCACTTTTCTGGTATATTTCCCAGAGAAATTATTGTATAGACCCCTAAAGGTACATATTCAAGGATGAATATTATAGCAGTATTTATGGGGGCAAGATCTATGTGGGAGAGTGGACATATAAAATTTGGTGGATGACCCCAGGGACTAGTACACAACAGTCAGAAGCAATAGACTAATGTATGTATTGCAGCATGAATGGCTCTTATAAACATAAAGCTGGGTTTTAAAAAAGTAAAAAATAGAATGATATATATATAAAATACAATTTCATATGTATACGTACAATTTTACATGCACACAGAATAATATTTTATATTTTGTAAGAAGCTATACAATCAAAAAACATCTTAGAAGAGTTTTCTACTTAGGACATGGTGGGAGGGAGTCAGAAATGGGAATAAAAGAGAATAAATAATTTTTTAAAAGCAAATAAGACAAAGAGACTTGCAATAAATAGGCTAATGATTTTGTACCATCAATTGAGGCACATAATTAACTGAACACTCTGAATTGGATTTTTTTTTTTTTTTTTTTTTTTTTTGAGACAGGATCTCACTCTGTCACCCTGGCCAGAGTACAGTGGCATGATCTTGGCTCACTGCAATCTCTGACTCACAGGTTAAAGCAATTCTCATGCCTCAGCCTCCTGAGTAGCTGGAATTACAGCCATACACCACAATGCCCAGCTATTTTTTGTATTTTTTGGTAGAGATAGGGTTTTGCCATGGTGGCCAGGCTGGTCTTGAACTCCCGACATCAGGTGATCCACCCACCTCGGCCTTCCAAAGTGCTGGGATTACAGGCGTAAGCTACCATGCTGGCCTGAATCTGATCTTAAAAACAAAAATCCACTTGCCTGTGAGGCATGAGGTTAAGATAGATATTTGGATAATTTATTACTTGCTTCAATCATAAAAGAGGCCACTTCTCTTTTACTCTTTCAGTGCTTATCCAGTTGCCTTTTCACTCACTATTTTATGACATTCAATTAGATTTTTGCTTCTGATCTCATATAATGTAAATACAATGTAAATCTTTACTTTTTAAAAATATGTTTTTTTGTTTTCATGTCATATATCTTTGCCATTGTTTTCTTCTTCATTTCTAAGCTTTTGAGGGCAGGGATATATTTCTTTTCAGTTGCTATTGTATAGTCCCTAGCGTGGTGATAATCGCAGTGTTTAATTTTATGGAAAATCTAATAGGAGGAGGTTTTCCTTTTGAAAAGTGTGGATAATGTTCTCAGGAGACAAGATGATGAAATAATGTAGACTGATAGCATCAGGTATCCTTTTTAATAAACACGCCATTCCATCTTAACATCTCCTCTCTGCCTTCTCTTTAGCAAATCTCTCTGCCTTTTTTCCTGATAGAAAATATCATCGGTTAATAACTATAGATTTTTGATAATTATTATTGTGAATGAATCTTAAAATTGTAGTCAATAATTAATAGGTTATAATAAGTATTGAACTTAATTAAGTAGAAGTAGTAAATTTAGATATTTCTTCTTGATAGTTATGATTCCATCTCTTTATTTCTCTTTGTGTTTATTTTTTCAGCTTCTCTCTTTTTCTTTTTCTGTATCTGTCTACTTATCACTTCTTTCTCTCTTTCTCTTTGTCTCCCTCTCCCTTTCTTTCTCTCTGTCTCTTTCTTTATTTTTGACTCTGTCTCTTTGGTTTTATCTCTTTTTTTCCCCCTCTCCTAGTTTCTGGTTCATGGGCTCACCAACAGTGTAGTCCAAGGCTGATGCATTTGCAGTTATGTCAGGTTAGTGCTCTAGAATTAATTAGAGCTTCTATTTTTTTTTTTTTTTTTTTTTTGAGTCTGTAAAAGTTTTCTTTGACAGGCTCATTGTAGTCTTAGAATTATAGTCACTTGAATCAAGCTGGTGAGTACATATTTGATATCTTTATAACAGTAAAGAAACATTTTGTGATGCATTTCACATTGAAAGTAGCTCCCAAAGAGTCAGTGCCATTTTGATGGCACTTGGGAAAATGCATCAGTAATATCAATTAGCTGAAGACACTTTGATTTCTCCAGGAGAGCTGAATAGACTAAGGCCTTATGAGACTCCTTACAGTCCTGATTTTCTTTGCCTTGAAAAATGTCATGGCAATTTCCAGGAAGTTTCAGAACTTTATGTCATCAAATTGAAACTTTTTTTCTTAGAAAAACATTAAGAGTTTTCTTCTTTAGTAGTAGATGGCTTAAAGATTTTAGATCTGCTATTGGTAAATGCATTGGATGTTCAAAGCTTGATTGTCAAAGTGGGTAATAAATAAACCACTGGGATCAGATGACATCAACCAGTATTTTTGAAGAAATTAGAAGATAATGTTGCCAAAACTTGGTTCAATTATTTTTAACCCTTGTTAGTTGGCACTGAACCTAAGAACTGTCACATTTTTTTTCAGCTCTCCTTTCATAAGAATTATCCTACAAAGACTTAAGAAGTACATTTTGTTGGTGATTATTATCTCTTTATATCATCCTTGTATTAATCAAGGTTCTCCAAAGAAACCGAAGCATATATATACACACACACACACACACACACACACATATGTATACATACACACACACAAACACACACATATATATATATGAAGCAATTTATTATAAGATATTGGCTCATGTAGTTTTGGAAGCCAAGAAGTCTCATGATTTACCATCTGCCAGATGGAAACCCAGGAGAGCCAGTGGTGTAGTTTGAAGGCCTGAGAGCTGGAGAACCAATAGTATACATTCCAGTCTGGGTATGAGGGGGCCTGAGAACTAAAAAATGGTGAGGACAGGACAAGATTGATGCCCCAGTTCAAATGATCAGGCAGAGTTGTTCCAGCCTTCTTTTGCCTTTCTGCTCTATTCAGTCTCTTAATGGTTGTATGATGTTAACCCACATTGGGGAGGGCCATCTGCTTTATTCAGTCCACCAATTCAAATGCTGGGTGGAATAAGAGAAAGACTGAAGACAGAGTCCAGATTTGAGGGACTAGTGGTTTGATTTAATGGCCTCAGAAGTGGAGAAGCAAATATGTTAAAGAACTATTTATACCTTTTGGATATGAGAGATGAAGAAATTGGAGAAATCAAAGATTATAAAGCTCTCAAGTTTGGATTGGTGAGAAAACCATAATGGTATTACAGAGAAAAAGAAGAGAGTTGGGGAGGTGAGTTGGCTGAAGCCAATAATGAGTTTGGTTTTCAATACACTGAACCTTTTGAGGTTGATTCCATAAAAAGTAGTCATGTCCTCATATGCAATGCTTACAAGTGTAACAGAGTGATAACAATGGACCAGTGTAGTCACTGATCCCACCCATGTGGCATTTCTTATTTTCTTCAGTTAGATTCTACAAACTTATCAGTATCTGCTACTAACACTGCCACAACAGTGATCCCTGCTTAGTTATCTGTCAGGTCAACATACTGTGAGCTTGATTATGGCAAGGGCTGCCTGTAGTCTCTGTCTCCCAAGTCCTGAAGATAGCACCTGCCACTTGGTAGGTGATCAGTAATTGGTTGTTGCATTGGCATCCACTGTGTGCCCAGGTCAAGGTGGTGATGATACACAGATGAGTCAAATGAGGAGATAGCACTGGTGTAACGTGGGAACATGGAGAAGAGGAGGAATAATAATTCTGTTTGTGGGTTGAACGAGCCTTCAAAGAGATGTGAATTGAAGGATGAAGGATTTACTGGGGCTGAGGAGGGGAAAAAGGTATTCTTAGGACAGGAAACTAGAAAAGCCAAGGCATGCAGTTGTGAGAGTATAAGATGTGTTTGCTCAATGACTGGAGGAGCAGGTTCACAGAGAGGCGAAATAAATGGATGATGCTGGGACTGGAAAGGTACACAGGTGGACTATAGAAAACCTTGCTAAAGCTCTATGTGCTCTTACACTTCTTAGGACAGAAATTATTTCTAGAGTTAGGAAAGAAGGGGAGGGAGGTTATTAGATGGTAATCTGTTATCTTTTAGTAGAAGCACAGAGAACTGGGAATGAAGAGTTTTGAGTTTTAATTTTTGTTGCTAACTAATGTGATTAGGACAAAGTTATAAAAATTCTCTGAACTATCTAGGGTTAGTTTCTATTTTATTTATAAATATTAGTAGTAGTAGTAGTATAATTTTTATTTGATACAAGAATTCCTAAAAGTTTTTCTTTTCAGGAAAATATCTAGTTTTTTTGATTTAAAAAAATCTAATAAACCAAACAATGGTTCATACTCAGTTGGTCACGTAGTCATCAGTGAAATAATTTCTATTCTCACTGTCATGGAGAATCATTAGCCTGTTGCCTACTAATGTTCCATTTGTCTTTTACACTGTGGTTTTTTGTAAACTATGTCAGTCTTACTATGATTCAAAGGACGTTAAGGCAAATGGGGTGTTTAGTGACAAAACTATTTACAAAAAGCTGTTTTTTTTAAGTTCACACCACCATATTATACTCTCCTCAACCTTACTTTTAAGTACATTTTCTATACTATATGGGAGAAATTACCATAAAACATTCAGTGCTTTGTTTTCTGATACGGTTTGGTTTTCTCCCTTAGTTCATGGAATAGGACATTTGCCTTCAGGCTGCATGTATGCAGTACTTTCATCTGAAGAACATTCATTAAGCACCTGTTTGTGGGCATTACCTGTGATATAACTGACCTGAACAAAAATATAGCTAATGATGTGCAAGCAGGAAGTGTAAGTTTCGTGCAGCCTTTTAAAACAATGTTTTTCTGATCATAAAAGCAATGTACTTAGAATGTAACATATATAAAAATTTGAAAAATAAAGAAAAGCACAAGTAGGAAAATAAAATTCCATGGAATTCTATTGCCTGAAGATAAGAGCTGTGAATATTTTGGTCTGTTTGCATACTCTGTTTTTTTCTGTGCATTTTAATGTTTATGTACATTTATAATATCTTGTGAATGCTTCCCCTCTTTTAAATGAGAGTATAGCATAATTGTTCAGGACTTGGCTTTCCTGATCCAATTAATAATGACAGTGTGACCTTTATCAACTTATTTTGCCTTTCAAAGGCTCTGTTTTATTTTCTGTGAAATGGGAATAATACTAGTTTCTACCTCACAGGTTTGGAGTCAGGGCAAAATGAGATAATGTGTTTACCACACTCAGAGCCTGGCTCATTACAGGAGTTCTTTATTATTGGATACTACAGTTATTTCATTTTTTCCTGTGTGTAATATTTGCTAAGCTATGCACAGTCAGTGCCATCAGTTTCCTTACCATTCAGTTGTTAGTCATTGAATTTGATTCCATTACAATAATAATTGCTGAGTCAGACTTTCACCCCACTGTAAGTTGTCCCTAGTGGAAATTTTTCCATTAGTTTCTGAAATTTGGGACCTCTCTGTTGTTTCCCTCATGCAGATTTGGTCACACTAGATGACCTCATTTGGTTGTTGTGGGGTTTATTTCTGTAGTGATGATAGTCTTTTACATTCCCTCCACCACAGAATTTGGTAGGGATGAGAACTAGCTGGACGGGGCCAGTAACAGGGTTTGCATGTGACCTTCTGGGTGGTTCTAGAGTCTGTATCTGAGTTACTTCTGGCAATGGATCAGTCATAGGATTTCATAGGAGTGGCCATTAGAGCCCTTTTAAGCAGAATACTGATGTCTGGGTACGGAACCAACCTAGGATTTAGAGTTGGGGAATCAGCTGTCACCAGCATGAGGTGGGGTGGAGGAGGGGATGAGGCTAGCACAACGTTCGTGAATTTTGCTGCTGTTTTGGCAGGCAATATAGGTTTGGCTGTGTGTTTGTCTTCTTGTGTCTTGGTGACATCTTAGAGCCTCATACTACTCCCTTCCTCAACTTATTTATTGGAAAATATAATAAAATTGAGATAATATTTACCTTTAATATAAAAGTTTGGCTCTAACAAAATATTTGGCAAAGCAGAAACTCTAAGTGCTACTGAGGGTATGAGTTGCTCCTACAGCCACTTTAGAGAGCTACTAAATGCAAATGAGCATGTCCTGATTCTAGGCTCACACCCTAAAAAATCTCTTCCGCAGTACCGAGACAGACTTGTATAAGCATATTTATTACAGTGTTGTTTGTAAAAATAAGAAATTATTATTAAGGGAGAGTGGTAAAGCAGGTTAGATTTACACAAGGAAATACTAGAAAGCAGTTAAATGGATGAACTCTAGTTCTGTATGTCAGCCTAACTTAAACAACATTGAATTTAATAGGTGTGTTGAGAATTATAGGTACAGTGTCATACAATTTAGATGATATTAAAGAACATGCAAATGATACTATATTTATGCAATTATGTATAGTGAAAGTATAAATGCGTTCATTCACATGTTGAATAGTGTATTTAGATAACAAGTGCTATGTCTAGAGAAGGAAGAGAATGAGATAGGGGGAGATAAAGCATGAGAGATTTGTATTCTATGGATATATATTTAAGTAAAAAAAAAATGAAAGCAAAAACAAATATTTGAGGGGATGGATACCACATTTTCCATGATGTGATTATTATACGTTACATGCCTACATCAAATATCTCATATACCCTATAAATGTATACACCTATTATGTACCCACAAGCATTAATGGTAAAAAAATTTAAAAGGACAAAATATTAAGTTTTAAGGGAATTGAAGTATGTTTTATAGTATCTCTATTTGTTATATGATTGACACATTTCACCATTTTCTTAAACGGGGAAATAAGGACAGGAAATTAACATATGACCATAATAAATTCGAGCAGTGCAAGGGAAAGTAAGCCTTTATCACACTACTGATCCCTGATCCCTTGTTCCTGTGGCCAGAGAAAACTACTCTTAATAGCTGCCCATGAATCCTCATGACAGCTGGTGATATAGAAGCATATTGTATGCACATTCCTTTTACACCTGTGTGGTAAATGCTCTTTGCTCTTTTCACTAAACTATATACACCTTGGAGGTATTTATCCTGCAACTTCTGACCCTTTCTTCTTCTTTTTTTTTTTTTTTTTTTTTGAGAGACAGAGTCTCGCTCTGTCCCCCGGGGTGGAGTGCAGTGGCCGGATCTCAGCTCACTGCAAGCTCCGCCTCCCGGGTTCACGCCATTCTCCTGCCTCAGCCTCCTGAGTTGCTGAGACTACAGGCGCCCACCACCTCGCCCGGCTAGTTTTTTTGTATTTTTTAGTAGAGACGGGGTTTCACCGTGTTAGCCAGGATGGTCTCGATCTCCTGACCTCGTGATCCCCCCGTCTCGGCCTCCCAAAGTGCTGGGATTACAGGCTTGAGCCACCGCGCTTGGCCCTGACCCTTTCTTCTAAAGAAACTTTTGCTTCATAAAGGTAAGTACAACTAGTTTCTCTAAAGCTGGGTTTTGAAATCAGTGATATAAAATACATAGGGTCAGTTTTAGATAGTAAGTTGTCAAGACAGATTGCACTCAGACTCAAACCAACCTTGAAAACAAAGTACTGTATATCTGTATTCATATTTGAAAGGCTCTTTTCCCACTTCAGTTTGTCAAACAGTTGAATATGTTAAGCCTGAGACTAGAGACAATGTCAAGGTGAACATATGTGAGGGATTCACACTTCTCAAAGAAAAGCACACTTTTTGTGGCCTTGGACAAAGCTGGGATTCCGTGCTGCTGTTATTTTTACAAGTCCCTCTACTGAGATCATGACTGCATCTTAGAGTTGCTGTTGAATCCAGATAATGTTAAGTTTGTCCTCATTCATATTCTATTTAGTTTTACCAAACTAAATGTTTATTAGTTGGTGATATTTAGGAAGGTTGATAGGATTTGACTATATAGCTATATTTTATGAAAAATGGAGGAAAAGTTCCCTTTAAAATACCTACATGTTTTTTTGAGTTAAAGAAAGAAAAATAAAATTCATGAAATAGTGACGTGAAGCTTGGGAGTTTAGCTGCAGCCGCCAGGTGTCCAGGCTTGCTCTTGGGAGAGATTATTATGAGATCACAGTGAGCCTGGCTACACAGAGCATGGAAAGTCCCTGATCCTTGTCATCACAGAATTTGGCTTACAGACCTCTCCTCTCAAAGATGGAGGCTTCTGGCATTTCTGATACTGTTTTCCTGTCGCTCCTTAGAGAGAGAAATTCAATTTATTTTTGCTAAAATTCTCTAGAGTTGAATTTGGGAACATCAGGGGATAAAACTCCTCATGTTAAGGCATGTAGGAGGAAAGGTATCCTCTTTTTCAATCGAATTGTAGCTCAAATATGCTGTAAACTCACCTGTTTACTCCTTCATGGTGGCCATAAGATGTGGAAAGGAAGGAACTCCAGAAGGTTTAGGTAGGAGTCCTTTGTTCTTATGTTTTTCCAGGGTCTCATGGTGACCAAAATTGTTAACATCTTTTAGCCTCTGTTTCTTCACCCTCAAATGAGGTCAATAGTATCTACTTCCAGAAGTGATATTCAAAATATCTGATGGGAGTGGGACATGGCTGTTATCAGACAGATGGCATATGCATCCCATAAGGTTGTGCCTGGTGCTGTAAGGTTGTGCCTGATGAATGTCAACTAGTACTGTTTTATGGAGTTGCTATACGGGTAAGATAAGATCATGCACATGAATGTGCTTTGAAAACTGCGAGGGGATACATAAATTTGTACTATTAACGCAAAATACATGCAATGGGCAGGAAGTTTAAGAAGTGCTTTGAGCTGTTTGACCAAAAGGTTCTTTAATGAGAATAAGGAATTATTGCCCTGTGATCTCAATGTTTTCAATTATATGCTTATTATGGATATATTGAAGCATATATATAATATATATATATATATAATATACATATATTACACATATATTGAACTCAGCAACTGAACGCTTAGGTATTTACCTAAGAAAAATGAAAACACAAGTCTACCCAAAGGCTTATAGGTGAATATTCTCCGTAGTTTTATTCATCATAGGTAAAAACTGGCAAGTTTCTTATGTTGATCACCTGCTGAATGAGTAAACACACTGTGATACCTCCATACAATGGAACACTACCCAGCAATGAAATGGAGCACAGTAATGCAGACAAGTCTCAAGTGCATTATGCTAACTGAAATAAGACAGACACAAAACAGTACATACCATATGATTGTATTTCTATGAAATTCTATCAAAGGCAAAACTTTAGGGACAGAAATCAGATAGTGGTTTTCAGGGGTCAGGGGAGAGATTGGCTGTAAGAGGTATGAGGAAACTTTCTGAAGTAATGGAAATATTCTCTCTCTTGATTGTGTGGTGGTTACATGATTCTATATATATTTGTCAAAACCTATGGGATCATACACTGAAAAATCAATCAGTTTCATTATACATAAATTATACTTCAAAAAAACAGAACTGGGTAAAAATAGTTCCCTCATGAAAAAATTAGAAAATGCAATTTTGAAAGAGAAAGGAGGAATATTCTTTACAAAACAAAATGTTTCTTCTTTATAGGCTATATATTTCAGTTTCAGCTTCAAGTAATGAATTTTATGGCTTCATCTCTTGCATTGAGCATTACACTCTAGTAAACACCCAACTTGCTAAGTCATCCCCCGTACACACCGTACTGTTTCTCTCTTTATTATCATTTCCTTATGCTGAGCACTTGCCTGGAGTAGCTCCCTACCCCAGCCTTCCCTGGGACTCCCATTTCCTCCCTCACTCATTTGGTTAACTCCTATTTATCACTGAAGATTCAGTTTGGAATTCACCTTCTCCAAGAGCCTTTCCCTGATTTTTCTCCATCCCTTTCACATTGGGGCTCCTTTGGGTATCCCTGGCTATTAACTTTGTCAGTATACTCTCACCAGATTTCACTATAAGTAGTTCTTTATGGGTTTGTCTTCCCCAAAAGAGGTTAGGGACCATCTCTTACACACTTCTATACCCTGGTGCCCAGCATGTTACTGATGGTCAATAAATGTTTGTAGAATCAGTGATTGGGAGTGCCAAAGGGAGTATTGAGGACATGTGAGATTGTGGAAAGAATGCGAGGGAAGAAAGACTATTTGAATCCCAGTCTCTCACATAGTGGTTAGAGTAACTTTGGACAAGTTAGTTAATGTGTCTCAGATAGAAAATGGAGACTTAGACCCATCTACTGGATAGGATAACCATGAGACACACATAAAACTATGATGCGAAAGCACTCTGTACCTAGTAAAGCAGTTCACATACATAAGTTATTATTAAGTCATTGGAAGAGTGTTGTTTCTCAGCTCTTGAATATAGCAATGTAAACCAAACCAAATGGATAAAATATATTCACCTTCAACTTTAAGGATAGTGTCAGCATTGCATTGGTATGTTCACCTGACTCCTTACAGCATCTAGTTAGAACTTCCTCTGCTCATGAGAGACAACTATAGTCTTGTCAATCCTTTCACTCTGTTAGTTCTCATTGAAGCAATTGCTAACCAGTGTATAAAATTTTTGAAAACATGGATCTTGTTTTATTTGGCTTTGGGTCCTCTACAGTACACTAGAGTTCATTGCATCTAGAAATGTTAAAATGGCAAGCCAAGTAGAGGTTAACATAGACATCTAGAGAAATGTTATCCAGTTTTCTGGAGAAGGCTAAATATCAAAATAGTGTTGTAATTGAATCTTATTTTTAGAATCTGATAAAGTAATTTTGGGTTACCACAGAAATATTTCAAGTTTAAGCTAATGAAATATTAATGTCCTGGATCTTTAGAAATCTACTAATGTCTTCATTTGGAACTTTGTAAGACTCAAGCATTTCACTGCATCTAAAATTCGTTTTCCTCAAGTCTTAAAATCTGAACTACAGCACATTATCTGTATGATATTCTTTCTAGAATTTCATAAATCTATTTTTTAAAAAATAATTATTTTCTCTTGATTATAGAAGAGTGGAGTCTGTACCTTATTTTTAGGTGACAGAGCAAGCACCAGGCCCTTGACCCACTCTCACTGTCTCTGTTCCTCATTATTTTTAGTTTCTACTAACCTTTACTGTATTATTTGGAACAAAATGGAAGAAAACCTAATTGGGTATATAAATGTTGATGGTCATTAAGAATTCATCAAAGTGATATTATAGACAATTTGATTGTTTTCATAAGCAAAACAGTACTAAAATAAATGAAAATGTAGAAGAAAGTGTGAGAGATACTGAGATATTTTGCTGGCATAGTATATTATGCAGATATTTGCATTTATGAGGTAGAATTAGAAAACCAAAACATCTCTATGTTATAATCATTTTTAATAAATGAATTTTTATTTCCAGGTAATTTATACCTATATTCCAGTCTTGGTAACCAATTTAAAATAATTTGCTCACTTGTTGATCTAACCTTTCAAATAATAGGCCAAGGGCCACTAAGTTCTTGCAACATGTATAGATATTTATCCAAATGTGTTTTTGGTAAGGATATGAAAGTATTTGGGGAATAAATCCAATATTTATGCTCATTTATGGTACATAAAGCAGAGTTTCCCATGAGTGACTGTAAAAATTGGAGGAAGTGGAGAGAGGAACTGGAATATAAGCCAAATGTTTGTTTATGGGCTTTATTTAGAAATCCACATTAGTGATTCTGATATTGGGATATTAATCCAGTGTTTCCTTTCTTTGTGGATTGTTTTCATACACAATTGTACATTCTTATGAGGCAATTCTCTTTGGAGTACCCATAGAGAATTATTACATTTTTACCAGATAGGTTCTTTTTAATATTCTAATCTAGCAAATATGCATTTAAGAAAATGACTTTATTCCAGGATAGTTTTTTTGCACAGGTTATTGTTCTGCCCACCTCCCCTTAAATAAAACCAGCATCATAACTTCTCAGAGCTTTGTCTGCTTTCAGGATTCTTTGGCACTTGCACTGGGTTATATGCCATACCAAAAATGTTTCCCAGCCATTCATGTTTAAATACATTTGAGTTTACATTAATTTTTAAAAGGATTAAAAGCACCTTAAAAAATGAAGCATGTATTAATTTATAGGGGCTGTTTATGGAAAAAAAATGCTGTTATTCTATGTCTCTTGCCCCATGCATAATAAAGAACTTTTCTCTTTGAAAGTAATTGCTGTAAAATATTCCTTGAGGGATCAAAATGTTAGTATGATTGGGAGGTAGGATCTCTGCTCTTAGGCAGATTGTTTTGAGTGACTTAGTTGCAAATATAAAGCTGGACAAAGGTAGGTGAGGTAAGGGAATGATAGAGTGGTTAGAAGAAATCTTTAGATAACCGTGTCTTTGTCTTAGGCAACAGGGATAGGGCCTTCACGATCTTTCTTAAAATCCTTACAGCACCTGGTGCAGCAGGCTTCACATGGAAGGAAAGCAGGGATTGCCACTAGATCAGCTAAGAGACAAGCAAATAAGAGGCTGGGTGCAGAAAATGCTGAGTCTCTCTGAAGGTTTTTCCCTCAAGCTGAGCTGGTGTCTGGTTTTCTGACCACATGTTGTTTCTTCTCTTTATAAGAATGAAATAACATTCCTGTTTTTTTTAAAAAAAAAAAAAAAAAAAAAGCCAAAATGTTTGTCATCAAGCCCGACAGTAATATGGGTCCTCACTCAAATAGAGTGAGACTTCTTCCTGTCATATTGGTCCTGTGGAGTTAGGTCAGAAGGATGTGGTTATAAAATAAAGTGATTTCATTTTGTTTATCTCCTACTCGGAAACTTTCAGTTTTCCTCCTTTTCCATAGTGACAACAGGAAAAGGCCCGAAAACTTCAGCATGGCAGGTGGAGGCCTTCTAGAACCTGGCTCCAATCTCAGCATAACTTTTACCACTTCCTAACTCAAGCCTCAACTCCAGCTCAACCATTCTTCTATGTAATCAAGAGATATTCTAGGCATTTCTGGTGGGAAATAGAGAATAAGCCAAGACTGGGAGGGGTGAGGCCTGGGATACTAACAGAGATTAGTACCCAGATCACTAAATTTGGGGTTGGAGAGTGAAGCAAAGAACTCTGATACTGTCCACATTGACAGTCTTTCTAAAGTACCTTTCCAAGATGAGAAGACAGTGCTTGCCTAGTGACTGTGATGGTTCAGGGATAATGTGACAATTCTTGATGCCTTGCTGTTACTTTACTTACAGATCAGAACATATTCTGTGAGCCGATATATTAGATTTTGGAAGGAGAAGCCAATCCCAAAAGACAGGAATTAAATGGGGAACTCAGGATAGCCAACTATCAGTTTGGTGTTCAGAGCTGGGCTTGCTTTCCTGAGGAAATGTCGATGAAAACCAGGGCCTGGGTCTTGCAGTTAAACTGGCCTCAGAAAGAGAGGGTGGGAGGTGGGAATGGGTGGGAAAATGGCAGCTCACTCTGCTGCCTAGGACTCATAGCCCCTGGCATTTCAGATCCCAGAAAACACGTACTACACTATTCCAGAGAATCTGTCTTACTAATAGGGCCCTGGGTAGGGCAGAGCCTATAGGCTTTTAATTTTGACACCTGGGCAGATCAAGTTCTTTCAGCGATGGACACTCCAGCACTATAATAGGTGGTACATATGATAAATTGTGGTACATATGATAAATTATCTTACCTTGTCCAATTAATTTATGCCACTTTAGACTAAGGACTGTCATATATATACATATATATACACACACACATACATATATATACACATACATACACACACACACACATATATATAGTTTCTTTAGGTCTTACCAAAGTATTAAATATTTTTTGAACAAATAACATATTTTGGGGGGCATTATTCTGTCCACTTACCTAAATCAAGGATGATATAAACAATCCAATTTCATATAAATTAGATTTTAATGTTTTTAATGAACAGAAAGCCAATTGATTGGTTTCCTGAAGTTCTATTGTTTCCTCCTGTCAATGGAATACAAAATCACAAGGACTCTTTATCACTTAGATTGGAGATTACGAATGCTGTGAAGGCAAGTAACTGCCTTTCTTCTTCTAATTATTTTGGAAACAACACATTTTTCACTGGAAAGACCAGAAGCTGGAAAGCGAAAGGCTTTGGCCACAAAACTGTGAGGGGACTCTGGATGGATGGCGGCTCCAGGAGAGCTTAATTCCAAATTAGGATGTCCAGTCTGCATTGAAGAAAGCAATCTATTTGCCTTGGAAAAATTTATTAGTGCTAAGAGTTAATCTGTGAAACATCCAATCTGAATCTATATGTTTGCATTTCTCTAAATCTTGCCCTCAACATATATATCATTTTCAATAAATGGTTTTGAGCCATAATTTTTTCATTCATTCTATATGCCAGTTGCTGTGCAGGTGGTGTTGATATAGAAATGAGTAAGGCACAGGTGCTGACATCAGGGGCTCACAGTCCTCACTGGCATCAGGTGAGGCACTGCATGGAATACAAAGACAGGTCCTCAAGCAACCGATGCATAGATTTTTAAAAAGTGGTATAGCCATACAACAGAATAGTCTTTGGCTATAAAAATGAATGAAGTACTGGTGCATGATAAAACCTCAGAATCATTAGGATAAATGAAAAATGCCAATCACAAAAGACCACATTTTATATGATTCCATTTATATAAAATGTATAGAATAGGCAAATACATGGAAATAGAAAGTACATTGGTAGTTACCAGGGGTTTGGCAACCCCACTTTGCCAGTGGAGGGTGCAGATGCAGAGTGATTACTGTGTTTGTTGTAGAGGTGATTAAAACCTTTCAAAATTTATTGTGGTGATGGCTGCATAACTCTATGAAATACTAAGAACCTTTAAATGAACACTTCAAATGAGGGAATTGTATGACATGTGAATTTAACCTCAACAAAAGTATTATAAAAAGAGAGAGAGAAATGGAAGGATAGATCTTTCAAAAAATTGTGAATTAGGGGAAGTAGGGAAATGGGAAGGTATTAAAAGAAGATGTTTTATTTCTACATTGGTTATCAAATGTACACAACAGTTTTAAGTACGCATTCTCATTTCATCCAAACAACATTCCTGTGATTTTGCTGTTATTTAGATAAGGAAATGGAAGCTTGGAGAGCTTAAGTGACTTGCCAAAAGACATACAACTTAACAAGCAGAATGGGCTATTAAGGTCGGATCTCAGGAAAGCAGATCACAGTTGAGGGGATTGGAGGAAAAAAAGAAAGAAAGAAAGAGAAAGAGAGAGAGGAAGACAAGATGAAGATATAGGGATTTTGAATTCTCTGGTCCCAGAAGCTCTCACTGGCTAAATCACAGTTTTAGCACTGTTCACTTTTATTCTTTTGTAGGCTAATGTACTAAGCTAATTAAGTATTTACATTTTAAATTCCTTGAGGACTAGGCAATGTCTCTATCATTTAGATTCTTCTAGGTACAGGCATCCCTTGGAGATATTGTGGGTTTTGATTCCAGAGCACCATGGTAAAGTATCACAATAAAATTTTTTGGCTTCCTAGTACATATAAAAGTTATGTAGTCTATTAAGTGTGTAGTAGCATTATGGCTAAAAGAATGAACATACTTTATAAATACTATTAATATATTGCTAAAAATGCTAACTGTCATCTGTGCCTTCAGCAAGTTGTAATCTTTTTGCTGGTGGCGGTCTTGCCTTGATGTTGATGGCTGCTAACTGATGAGGGTGGTGGTTGCTAAAGGTTAGGGTGGCTGTGGCAATTTCTTAAAATAAGACAACAATGAAGTTTGCTGCAATGAATGATATTTCTTTCATGAAAGATTCTTCTGTAGTATGTGATGCTGTTTGGTAGCATTTTTCCCACAGTAGAACTTCCAAAATTGGAGCCAGTTCTTTCAAACCCTGCCATTGCCTTATCAACTAAGTTTATGGAATATTCTAAATCCTTTGTTGTCATTTCAACAATGTTCACACACCTTCACCAGGAGTAGATTCCATCTCAGGAAACTCGTTTATTTTCTCATCCATAAAAAGCAACTCCTCATCCGATAAAGCTTTATCATGAGATTGCAGTAATTTAGTCACATCTTCAGGCTCCACTTCTGATTCCAGTTCTTTTGTTATTTCTACTACATCTGCAGTTACTTCCTCCTCTGAAGTCTTAAACCCCTCAAGTCATCCACGAGGGTTGGAATCAACTTCTTCCAAACTCCTGTTAATGTTGATATTTTTACCTCCTTCCATAAATCATGAATATTCTTAATGGAATCAAGAATGGTGAATCTTTTCCAGAAGGTTGTTGATTTACTTTGCTTAGATACCTCAGAGGAATCACAATCTATGGCAGCCATAGCCTTATGAAATATATTTCTTAAATAATAAGACTTGAAGGTTGAAATTACTATTTGATCCATGGGCTTCAGATTGGATGTTGTATTAGCAGGCATGAAAACAACATTAATTTTCTTGTACATCTTCATCAGAACTCCTGAGTGAACAGGTGCCTTGTCAATTAGCAGTAATATTTTGAAAGGATTTTTTTTTCTGAGCACTACATCTCAAGAGTGGGCTTAAAATATTTACTAAACCATACTGTTTAATAAACCATATCTGTTCTAAACAGATATGCTGTCATCCAGGCTTTGTTGTTTCATTTATAGAGCACTGTTAGAGTAGATTTAGCATAACTCTTAAAAGCCCTATGATTTTTGGAAAGGTAAGTGAATGTTGGCTGCAACAAAGTCATAGTTTCCAACATTAGTTTCCAACAAGAAGGTCAGCTTGTCCATTTGAAGCTTTGAATCCAGACATTTACTTCTCTCTAGCTATGAAAGTTCTAGATCTTCTAATAGAAGACTGTTTTGTTTACATGGAAAATCTGTTGTTCAGTGTAGTGACATACCTCAATGGTCTTAACTGGGTTTTCTGGATAACTAGTTATTGCTTCTACATAAGCAGTTGCTGCTTCACCTTGCACTTTCACGTTATGGGATGGCCTCTTTCCTTAAATGAACCAACCTCTGCTAGCTTATACGGTGCAGTTCATGGTGCCCCAAAAATTATTCTGATAGTAATATCAGAACTCACTGATCACAGGTTATCATAACAGATAGAGTAAAAATGAAAAAGCTTGAAAGATTGCAATAACTTTTCTTTTGTAGCTTCCTTCTTTCAGCCTTCGTAGAATTGAAGAGAGTTAGGGCTTTCCTCTGGTTTAGGCTTTGGCTTAAGGGAGTGTTGTAGGGGGTTTGATCTTCTGTCCAGACAATCAGAACTTTCACCCTATCAGCAATAAGACTATTTTGCTTT
Organism: Piliocolobus tephrosceles; assembly: GCF_002776525.5. NCBI lineage: Eukaryota > Metazoa > Chordata > Mammalia > Primates > Cercopithecidae > Piliocolobus > Piliocolobus tephrosceles. The sequence continues at coordinate 97,602,680 of NC_045440.1, forward strand.
CTTATCATTCACATGTTCACTGTACTAGCACTTTTTTTTTTTTTTTTTGGAGACAGGGTCTTGCTCTGTCACCCAGGCTGCACTGCTTTGGTACAGTCCTGGCTCACTGCAGCCTTGATCTCCCAAGCTCAAGCAATCCTCCCACCTCAGCTTCCTGAGTAGCTGGGACTACAGGCACATGCCACTATGCCCAGTTAATTTTTAAATTTGTGTAGAGACTGGGTCTCACTATGTTGCCCAGGCTGGTCTCCAACTCCTGGTTTCAAGCAGTCCTCCCACCTCGGCTTCCCAGATTGCTGGGATTACAGCAACGGGCCACCACACCCAGCCAGCACTCATAATTTCCTTCAAGAACTTTTCCTTTGCATTCACAACTGAGCTAACTGTTCGGCACAAGAGGCCTAGCTTTTGCCCTATCTTGGCTATTGGCATGCCTTCGTCACTAAGCTTAACCATTTCTTGTTTTTGATTTAAAGTGAGAAATGTGTGACTCCTTTCACATGAACACTAAGAGGCCATTGTAGGTTATTAATTGGCCTAATTTCAATGTTGTTGTGTCTTAGGGAATAGGGAAGTCTGAGGAGAGGGAGAGAGCACCCTATATAAGTCTGAGGAGAGGGAGAGAGCATTTAGTAGTGCTGAAATAAACCTGGGAGTGCAGATGGAGGTCTGCTCCATCAACCTTCCAGACCAGTCAGAACACAAACAGCATTTATTGATTAGGTTTCTCTTCTTATATGGGTGCAGTTCATGGTGCTCCAAAACAATTACAATAGCAATATCAGAGCTCACTGACCACAGATCGTCGTAACAGATATAGCAAAAATGAAAATTCTGGAAATATCGCAAAAATTACCTAAATATGACACAGAGACATGAATTGAACAACTGCTCTTGGAAAAATGGTATGAGTAGACTTGCTTGATGTGGGGTTGCAACAAACTTGATTTGTAAAAAACGTGTTCATCTGTGAAGCACAATAAGGCAAAGCAAATAAGATGAGGTATGCGTGAATGTTTGGGGACTTGACTACCCATTTGCCTGTTTTGGGCAACTGTATTCTGGGAAAAATCTGAGCTCATTGGCAACCAATCAGCAGAAGGAGGGTGGCCACAGATACAGACATATGTCCTTGTTAGTTGTTATTATTTTGTAAGAGAGTATCACCTGTGGTGTCAATATGTATTACCCTGCCATGAACTGATAACATGGAACACATATTCACTTCAGGTTTTTGGCAGAGATTCTGTCCTTTAACTCTTTGTTATTCAATCCTCATCAACTCCTTCTTTCCTTTTTCTAATTGCACTCCTCTTATACTCCCTTATCAAATCATTCAACGTAAATTGTTGATTCTATTTCTAAAATATATTGCAGATTTGGCCACTTCTTTTTCTCTTCTATGAAATCAGGGCTGGCCATCTCCATCATCTTTGTTTAGGCCTTTCTTTTCAGCTGGTTACACTACTTTCAAGTCTGTCTCTCCTCTACTCCATAACTGGAAAACTATTTTTTTCTATGGAAATTCCATCACATGGCTCCCTGAAGGTCCTCCTGCCTAGAAAAATTATCATCACACAATTACCTTTTAAGACACCTCTTAAAAACCCATTCAGCAAATGTTTGAGGGGCTACTATGAAGGAGCTTCAAAAAGTTTGTGGAAAAAGTGAATTAAAAATAAAAATGAAAAATGTAAATTTTATTTCTCAACATACACTCCATCAAGTTCAAAACACTTTTGTAAGTGATGATACCAGCCATTTAGTTTATCCCTAAATAACTGGGCACCCTAGGTATATAACCATATCATTGCAGTCTTTTTTACATTATTAACTAAAGAAAAATGGGTGCCCTTTACAAATTTTTAAGATTAGGAAACAAAAAAATCAAAAGGAGCTAAATCAGGACTTTCAGGTGGATGCCTAATAATTTTCCATTGAAACTTTTGTAAAATTGCCCTTGTTTGATGAGCTGAATGAGCAGGAGCATTGTTGTGGTGGAGAAAGATTTTCTGGTGAAGCCCTCCCGGGCATTTTTCTGCTAAAGCTTTGGCTACGTTTCTCAAAACACTCTTCTAATAAGCAGATATTATTGTTCTTTCACCTGTAGAAAGACAATAGGCAAAATGCCTTGATCATCCCAAAAAACTGTTGCCATGACCTTTGCTCTTCATTGGTCAGCTTTTGCTTTCACAGGACCACTTCCACCTCTTGGTAGCCATGGGTTTGCTTGTGCTTTGTCTTCAGGATCATACTGGAAAGCCATGTTTCATCTTCTGTTACAGTTCTTTAAAGAAATGCAATAGGATCTTGATTCCACTTGTTTAAACTTTTCATTGAAACCTCTGCTCTTGCCTGCAGCTGATCTGGGCACAATAGTTTTAGCACCCATCAAGTGGAAAGTTTGCCCAACTTTAATATTTTAGTCAGAATTGCATAAACTGACAAATCAAGATATCTATGGTGTGGTTATTGTTTCTGCTATTAATTCTGAGTAATTAACATCACTCTTCTTCAATTAGGACATGAACAAAGTGAATTTTGTCCTCACAGATTGATGTGGATGGTCTGCCACTGCAAGCTTCATTTTCAACTTTGTCTTGTCCCTTCTTAAAATTAGTTATCGATTTGTAAGCTGCTGATTCCTTTGGGGCATTATCGCTGTAAACTTTTCATAAAGTAGCAATGATTTCACCATTCTTCTTCCCAAGCTTCACCCTAAAGTTGATATTTGTTCTTGTTTCAATTTTAGCAGAATTCATGTTGCACTGATGGGGGTTCTTTTTCAAAAAAATATTTTTTATTGTTCTAAAATATTCATATATAATTTACCATCTTTACCCTTTTTAAGTGTGTAGTTCGGTGGTAATAAATACATTTATATCCTATTTGTTTCTTCCCCTCTTCTCCCCTCTCCCCTTCCTGGCCTCTGATAACTACCAATCTCTATCTTCATGAGATCTACTTTTTTAGCTCCTACATATAAGTGAGACCATATGATATTTGCCTTTCTATACTTGGACTTTTTCACTTAACATAATGGTCTCCAATTCCATCTATGTTGCTGCAGGTGACAGCATTTCATTCATTTTTATGACTGAATGGTATTTCATTGTGTATATATATGGCATTTTCTTTCTTTATTCATCTGTTTATGGGTACTTAGCTTGATTTGATATTTTCGCTATTGTTAGTAGTGCTGAAATAAACCTGGGAGTGCAGATATCTCTTTGATGTATTGATTTCCTTTCTTTTTGATATATACCAGCTAGTGGAATTACTGGATCATATGGTAGTTCTACTTTAAGTTTTTTTTAGGAACCTTCATACTGTACATTAGGCTGTACTAATCTGCATTTCCACTAACAGTGTGTGAAGGTTCCCCTTTCTCCACATCCTCACCAGCATCTGTTATTGCTGTGGTGAGATGATGTCTCATTGGGGTTTTCATTTGCATTTCTCTGATGATTAGGGATGTTGAGCATTTTTTCATATACTTCTTGGCCATTTGTATGTCTTTTGAAAAATGTCTGTTCAAACCTTTTGCCCAATTTTTCATCTTTTTTTTTTTTTTTTTTTTTTTTTTTTTTTTTTTT
>NC_045440.1:97606375-97613632 GCF_002776525.5 Piliocolobus tephrosceles
CCTTTTGCCCATTTTTTCTTTTTTTTTTTTTTTTTTTTTTTTTTTTTTTTTTTGCTATTGAGTTGTTTGAACTTCTTATATGTTCTGGTTATTAATCCCTTGTCAGATGGATAGTTTGCAAATATTTCCTGTCATTCTGTGTGTTGCCTCTTCACTTTGTCAATTGTTTTCTTTGCTGTGCAGAAGCTTTTTAGGTTGATATAATCCCAATCATATATTTTTGCTTTGGTTGCCTGTGCTTTTCAGGTCTTACACAAAAAAACATTTGCCCAGACCAATGTTCTGGAACATTTCCCCAAAGTTTTGTTCTAGTAGTTTCATTGTTTTAGGTCTTCTATAGAAATCTTTTATCCACTTTGATTTGATTTTTTGTATAGTGGAAAACAAAGGTCCAATTTCATTCTTTTGCATATAGTTATCCAGTTTTTGATAGGGGCTCTTTTAAAACTGATGTCTTATCCTTCTTAGTGCTTCAAACTAAATTCTGTTCAGATATGTTGTAATAAGTTAGTATGAGTTTATTTTAATGTAAAAAAGTTGAAATCTATGGTTCTTTTATAATATACATTTTTTCATGAACTTTTTGAAGACCCCTCCTGTTTGCCAGACACTATTCTTCCATTGACTATAGAATAAATTCTCTCTCCTTTCTTTTTTAATTCTTTAGCTCTTGGGTTTTACAGTTTTAAAAATTAGTTAATTTTTAATTAGACAAGTAAAAATTATGATTTGTAGTGTACAAGTGTGATGTTTTGATATGTGTGTGCACTGTGGAATGGCCAAATCGGGCATATCCATTACCTCACACACTTAACATTTTTTCGTGGTGATAATACTTAAAATCTATCCTCTTAGCAATTTTCAAGTATACAATCTATTGTTATTAACTATAGTCAGCATGATGTACAACACATCTCTTGAACTTTTTCTAACTGAAATTTTGTGTCCTTTGGCCAACTTCTTCCCAATCTCTACACTCCCTCATCTCTGGTAACCATTATTTTACTCTCCGTTTGCATGAATTTGAGTTTTCTAGATTCCATGTATAAGTAAGCTCAGATGGCATTTGTCTTTGTGTGCCTGGCCTATTTTACTTAACATAATGGCCTTCAAGTTCATCCAAGTTGTTGCAAATGACAATATTTCTTTTTTTTTTTTTTTGTAAGGCTGAATAGTAATTCCATTGTGCCTATATACCACATTTCCTTTATCCATTCATTCACTGATGGACACTTGGGTTGATTCCATATCTTGGGTATTGCCAATAATGTTGTAATGAACATAGGAGTGCAGATATCTCTTTGACATACTGATTTCATATTCTTTGGATATGTGTATCCAGTAGTGGATTGCTGGATCGTATGGTAGCTCTATTTTTAATTTTTTGAGGAGCCTCCACACTGTTTTTCATAATGGCATTTGTAATTTACATTTCCTTCAACAGTGCACAAGGATTCCCTTTTCTACTTATTCCTGCCAACACAAATTCTTTTTTTTTTTTTTTTTTTGAGACGGAGTCACGCTCTGTCGCCCAGGCTGGAGTGCAGTGGCCGGATCTCAGCTCACTGCAGGCTCCGCCTCCCGGGTTTACGCCATTCTCCTGCCTCAGCCTCCCGAGTAGCTGGGACTACAGGCGCCCGCCACCTCGCCCAGCTAGTTTTTTGTATTTTTTAGTAGAGACGGGTTTTCACTGTCTTAGCCAGGATGGTCTCGATCTCCTGACCTTGTGATCCACCCGTCTCGGCCTCCCAAAGTGCTGGGATTACAGGCTTGAGCCACCACGCCCGGCCCTTGCCAACACAAATTCCAACTCTTCACCATGGCCCAGGAGACCCTGCATGATGTCGTTCCTGCCTTTTTGTCAGATTTTGTCTCATGTTTCTCTTTGCCCTTTCTTACTGCACTCCAGCCACAAAAATCTTCCTTCAGCTTCTTGTGAAAGTTTTCCTGCCTAGAGGCTTTTGTAGGTACAGTGACCACTGCAATGAGTGTTCTTGTCTCCATTCTTCTTGTACATAGCTCCTTAGCATAAAATCCTTCAGTTTTTTGGCTTAAATATCTCCTCAGAGAAGTCTTCCCTGATCACCTAATACAAAGAAGTTTTCTGTCCCCCTCATTCTTCAGTTACCTATAAATGATAGAAAACTCAAAACAATAGTAGCTTACACACCATAGAAGTTTCTTTCTCTGTCATATGAAATTATAGATAACTATGCACCAGAGTGTTAGCAACCTAGATTCTGCTGCCCAGATGTTCCTTTCCAAGCCTACCTCATCATCCAGGATAGCTTCTTCCATCTACATTTGAGTGACCAGGATAAAGACATGCCTCCCCCTTTAAATAACATGGCCACATCTAGCTACAGAGAAGCTGGAAAATGGGATCTTTTTAAAACTCTAGACAGTCATCTTCCCAGCAAAATTAAAACTGTTATTACTGAAGGAGAGGGAGAAAATGGAAATGGAAAGATGAAGAGGAGTTATATTCCACATTTTATACTCATGGTAGAAATGGACTTTTGTACATTATTGTATCACATGGCATTTTTTATTATATAATTTTCTTGTAGGAAAATAACTTTCTTATGGGAAATTTGTGCTACTCTTAAGCAACTGGCTTGCTTTCCTATTATGGACATTGTGAATCTTCTGCCTGATTATGTTTTGCTTTTTGCTTTGTTTGCCAGGCAGTTTGTAGCTAAATTTATGGTCCTCTCCAGCAACTATACAAATCTTTTGATGGATATTTTTTCTGATAATATTATCTGTAGCATTATTTTATTTTACTATACCTTCTTCCTTTCTTTCTATACCTTCTTCCTTTCTTTTTATTTTCTTCAATGTAATTTTGCAAGTCTTCAAATTCCTTTGGTAATAAGTCAGGAAATAAGTAAAACACAAGTATAAATAAATAATGTTTTTTATACTTAATGAAGATGATTTTAAAAAGTGCCTACATTATAGGGCTGTCGAGAGAATCCACTGACTTAATGTAAGTAAAACATTTAGAACAGTGCCTGGCATATTGTAAGACCTATATAAATGGTAGTTCCTTATTATTATTATTTTAATTAAATCTTTCCTGAAGTGACCATCAGATAAACCTGCTTGATGAGACAGTTTTACTCTAACTTTTATACTAGGTTAAACAAAGAGGGGAAGATTAAAATATATATTTAAGGACCACTCAGCAACAATTATTATCTATGTGGCAGCTAGTAAATGCATTGTGCTGTGTAAGATAATACGCTGAAACTCTTAGTGGAGATGGCCTCTAAAACATTTTAGGTGTCTAGTATTTAGGCATCTTGTAGATAAAAAGTATGGATGAATAATCAGATGAGGATTCAATGATCAGAAGTACTGTTGCTGTCTCTCCATCTCTTTCTGTTAGAAATAGGTCTCCATCAGATAGGTCTGTGTTTAAATTTTAGATGTACTACCAACCACACTATGTGACCTAGGTCAAGTCTAAGTTTTCATGTCAATATTTTTACCGATGGGTAGCAGTAATACCTACCACATAGGGACATAAGGATTACGTGAAATAATTCATGTTAAGACCTTTGCATGGTTCCTGGCCAGAGTACACATAGAATAGCTAGCTATTTCTGTTATCATTAGTTTCACGCAAGTCTTTTAAACTGAAGAATTATTACCTTTTACCTCTTAAATTTATATTGAATCTATATACACATCATGTTTTTTATTGAAATATTTGAAATCCTTACTCTACAATCCAATGGAAATTCTGCAAATGTTTAAAGTTTTGGACTCCATGACAAAATCGTATAGATAGAATAGTGGTTTTAAATATGGCTCGGGGATTACAAATGGTCCACATGGATCCTTGGGAATGAATCAAGCTCCGAGCTCCTATAGCAATAATATTTCTATTACCATAGCATTTGTGCCTAAGTTTCTGGTGTGGATTAATAAATTATTATTGTTGTTAAATGGATGCCTGGTTTTCTTAATTGGTAGCTCATCAAAAGCTTATTAAAAACTTCCTATTCATTTTGTTGATTTCAGTGGTTGGGGATAAATGGCCCAGGAGGCTCTTTGCCTTGCTAAAGTGGATCATGAACAATATGGGATATTTAATTCAATTGAGTTCAGCAAGCACATTGCATTCAAAATATGCAAAAAGCATTGTGTTACAAATTGTGGCAATATCAAGGGACATCCCCTGTGGTGGCCATCTGTTGTTTGGTACCTAGGATCCATTTTCATTCTATTTGGGGAACTACAGCCTTGGCCCACTCCAAGCTATGTGATTTGGGTACAATTGGCCCCTTACCCAGGTCTGGGGGTAGAATGGCCTTGCTTGGCTTAAGGTAGTCAGCATAGCCCTTTCCTACGGCCATGGTATTAGATTTATGAGTGGGCATGGTGGGCATGTAACTCATGAATCTTGAACGGGCTTCTGAAAAAAAATGAAGTCTCCTCTGTCTTTGCTGTGGGAACTTCTGGAAAAGGTACTTTCTCTTTCCCTGGGCCTATAGTTAGGATGTAAGGTCTAGGAGAGCCTGCAGATGTTTTGGGGGAGAACACCACACAGATTTTGAAGATGAAGCTGACACCATGGGTTTGGAGTCGGTCTGAACTGGATTCAAATCCAAGCTCTGTCACTTTCTAGTTTGGTAAGATATTTGAGCCTGTTTGTGCCTCCATTTTCTCACCTATAAAATGTGACTAATGCCCTTATTCTCTCCTCCTTAAAACTATATGGTACTGGCTTTTAATTGTAACAGAATTAACATCAATAATTGGATTTGTGTCCATCTAGCCAATGCACTTTCATAAAATGAAATCCAGAAAATGTTCATGTAATTCATATGGTTCCGATATTTAACCCATGTCTCTAGAATCTTCTAGTGACAAATTATATCGTATTGAATCATGTGAAACTGAGCCAAGTTTATCATTACTTAGGGTAGAAATTCTGTTTTGTTACAGTAGTTTTACCCAAGTTTTACTTCTCTGAGAAGAATATAAGACACACTTAACATTTTAAGCATAGCTACATAAAAAAGCCCAGTTCATTATACCATTTTCATAGTTATTTTAGCCCTCTAATATAGCACTGTAATAACATTTTGTACTTGCTACAAACATAAGCACACTAGTTTCTATCATTTTTGCCCTTAGTTTGTAAAGATGGAATTTAGAAAGCAAATGCATTTAGGGATGAAATAGTGAAATCTACTGAATGTGTATAGAATTATTAAAGATGTTTGTTTTATTTAGCCATTAGTAATGGCTGCTTGTTTTATTTAGAAATGACATTGGGTGCCAATACTGTATTTTAATGATTTCGAGTTTATCTCCCATTTAAAATTCTTTGTCATTTAGTCTACAGGTGTACAGATTTGTTTGTTTCCTGCCATTTGGTATTGATCATTTTGATGTGTGATAGGAAGAGGAAGTAGTTATCTAATTTTCACTGAACAATCTTCCCTAAGGTATCACATATATTCATTCTATATCTTCTATCAGTCAGCCATAGATTGTGAAAAACTTTGATAGAAACTTTAAATTCAGAGCCCCTGAATTAGTCAGTTTTCACTCAGTAATGCTGTGGTAACAAACGACCTCCAAAATCTTGGTGGTTCACAAAAACCAAGCTTTAATTCTTGTTCCATATATATATATACATGTATATATCTGCCAGTTAGTAGTGCCTTTGCTCCTGTCTCAGGTATCTTTTTTTTACCCCAGAATGTAGACAGAAGGAGCAGCTTTCATCTGGGTCATGCCATTCTCCTGGCTGAGGGCAGGAGAATGAAGTGACTAGGAGGCTTCTTTTTTCTTTTTAGGTTCTGGGGTACATGTGTAGGATGTGCAGGTTTGTTAACATAGGTAAATGTGTGCCATGGTGGTTTGTTGCACCTATCAACCTGTTACCTACGTATTAAGTCCAGCATGCATTAGCTATTTTTCCCAATGCTCTCCCTCCCTGTACTCCACCCCACAACAGGCCCCAGTGTGTGTTATTCCCCTCTCTGTGTCCATGTGTTATCATTGTTCAGTTCCCACTCATAAGTGAGAACATGTAGTATTTGATTTACTGTTTCTGCATTAGTTTGCTGAGGATAATGGCTTCCAGCTCCATCCATGACCCTGCAAAGGACATGATCTTGTTCCTTTTTATAGCTGCATAGTATTCCATGGTGTATATGTACCACATTTTCTTAGAGACAACGCCAAATCTTGCAATGGTCCTTAAAGCTCCTGCTCAATTGTGACTGTGTACCATGCATATTCACATTCCATTGGCCAGAGAAAGTATCTTGGCCAAGTCCAGGGTCAGTGTCTTTGACTGAGATATTGTGGTTTACAAGGCAATGGGTGGGCATGAGTTTTGAGAGGAAGTAATGGAACATATGTCATAGGTCTGTTTTGGACAGGGCTACTGGTATATTTTTCTCTTACGCCATATTCTTCTGCTGTTTTTTTCTCCAAAAACTCCCTTCCTTGCTTCTCTCATCCATGCTTCCATTACTTCCTCTGTACTCTTGGCTGCCAAGTAGACCCATGGAGCCTACTCCACTTCTCTGTCCAGCCTGATGTAGGATCTTTATGATATAGGACCTAAATTATTGCTTTACTAAAAACTGGAGCTGTCTGATGTTATAAGGAATAGCTCTGCTCTGAGCCAAGTAGGCTTGATATTTACTGAAGTCATATCCACTTTGTTTTATTCCTGGTAATTTGGCTTGAAGTGAAATTTTAAATAAACCAGATACTTATTGCTTATGCCCACTAAATATATGTCCAGAGCCCTTATATAACTACCTTTGTCTTATAGTGCTTTATGGAACATAGAGCAATTTTACCACCATTATCTCATATGATGGTTACAAGAAGCCTGGTGATGCCAATATTATTGTGATTCCCATTTTACAGGATAAAAATGTGAAGTAGCTTATTCAGGATCAAAAGGCTGGTGAGCTTTATAGCTAGCATTCAAGCCAGGGTATGTAATGATAGGCACTTCTTGTTATTGACAAATAAATCACCTGCTTTAAGCATATATTGAATAATGCATAATGTAATAAATACCCTGGGTTTTTTTTTTTTAAATAGTTACAGAGTAAGATGTTGACTTGTTTCACTGAAAATATTCAACTTAAAATTTTTGGAAATGTCTTCTTAGTTTTGAATGATCTGATGACTGAATTTCAGTTTATATAAAACTTTCCCTCATAAAACAGTCATTACACAGTTTGGGCACTATGCTTACTGGAGTATAAA
>NC_045440.1:97613642-97645787 GCF_002776525.5 Piliocolobus tephrosceles
AAAACAGTCATTACACAGTTTGGGCACTATGCTTACTGGAGTATAAAACCCCACTGCAGTAAACGGTGTGTCATCATGCAGTTACTCAAAGTGGCCTACTATGCTTTATCTCCACTGCCCTGTCCCAGTCTAAGCCACTGTCACCTCTTGCCCAGAATGTGGCAGTAGTCCTTTCAACAGTCCTCTGTACCTTTTCTGACCTCCTCCAAGTCTTTCCTCAAGCCGAGCCTAGTGACATTTTCAACTGTGAATGTGAATTTGTCTGACTTCCCTATCCTCACCCAAAGTCCTTAATACAAGTCTTAATACAAGTTGGCACCCATTTTTCTTATCCCAGCTTCCCAGGGAAGCCAGCTGTGAACCCCAGACCATGATAACTAGCCCATTTTAGTCTACTGTAGCTGGCCACTCACCTCTGTACCCATTGCCATGCCTGGATTTTCCCCTGAAAATACCGCTTGAAGCTGACTGAGGTGCATTGTTCCTTCCTGCTGCTGACTTTACCAGGTTAAATGACAGTGGTTTTCATGAAAGTCCTCCCTCCCTCACTCCCATTAGTCGCCTTCACAAGGAAACACCCAGTGATTAGAGAGAAAGCAACCACCATGTCAACCATGCGTCAAAGCAGCCATATTCAAAACAAGTTGTTTCTGGAAAAGAGTATACCTCATGTTTTGGAGTATAAATGTTCTCTGTGATAATTACTAAAAGAAATCAAGGTACTCAAGTCTGAATGCCTGTTCATGCTGCTGCAAAAACAATGGGAACAGTTTGGGTTTTAGGGCAATCCAATTTCTAAGGACCAGAAGCAGTCTATGCTTATGGCTGATTATTGCTAGTTGGGTTCTTATACAACTGGAGTGTCCTACATTTCATGTCGAATTGAACATAATGGGCCTGTGATACGCACCTCTCCACTAAACAACAAAAGTCTCTGTATAAACTCAGTATTTTAGAAGTCAAAGTAGACAGGACACTTTGCTTGTGGCTTGTCCTCAGGTTTCAGTACAGCAAGTGGCTCTCAGCACACCACCCAACAGGGCAGGCAGCTGGCTCTCGAGAGATCATGATAATTTATTGTGCCCATGGATTTTGATGCAGTGGGGTCTGGGCTCTCTCACAACAGAGTAGGTTTAATTTGAGCCAGATCTCAGGAGACACAGTCCGGAGAGGATGGGTCATGTGCCTTCAGTTATCACTTGGAGTTGCACTTTGCCCCTTGTTCCTCTTTCTCTCAACTAGTAGCTGAGTTTTAATTTTTTTCCCTAAAAATTTATTCAGAGAGACTGTTTTCCTTTTCTTCCTGGAATTCACAGAATGAAGATGGAGGCCCATACATACCTTGGTTAAAAGTTGGAAGATCATAGAGTGTCCCGCTGTCTGTTTTGGGGCCTGGCAGGAAGCCTCCTAGTCACTGTAAATGAACAGATGTTTCATCTATTTTTGTCTTCTCTTCTTTGTTCTCTACCTGAGAATGTCCTTCCCTCATTTTCAGGCTACTGAAATCTTCTAAAGCCGCCTTAAAGTTTCTTCTTTATAGGAAACTTCCTAGATTTCTTCCCTTAGTCAGAATTAATGCTGATTTATGTTATTTCATGGAATTATACTTTGTACTTTCATTTAGTGCTGTGACTATGTTCTTTTTAAAGTTATTGTTTACCTATTTTTTTTCCTCCCCCAGATTATACAATCCTTAAGGATAGTACTGGAATGTTCTCATCTTCCTATTGTCCACATTGCCCAGCATGAAGTTTTGGTCTGGTAGGAAGTCTATACATTTGTTGAATTAATTTGGATCTGTAAGGCATATTCTTCCACAAAAAGGACATTGCACAATAACAATATTCTCCGTAAACAAATGGACACTCAGAATGAACTGTTGTGATGTTCTTTTATCTTCCTTCTATGAATTTGCAGTTTCCTTACCACTTCAGGCCAAAACACTAAGTTTCCCAGAACAACTGTTTTCTCTCCTCCATAACTCTGAGTTCTGGAAAAATCAGTCATTCCATGGACCTATTTATCTTGCATAGTGCATACATTAGAAGATTATGTGATAAGAGTAGAAAGCTAGGTTTCCTTTTGGGTAGGGCAAGACTATTTCCTGTTCAGGGATTAAGCCTTCTGAAATCAGAATCAGTTTTCTAAAACATATCGCATTAAATTGAACCCATAGACACCTTTTCCAGTCTGTAAGTCTTTTTATTTTAATGGTAGAAAATGTTGTAAGATTATTTCATTATCTTCTTATTCTTAACTGTTTGGGGGAAGAATCAAATCAGAAGAGACTGAGATTGGAGTCTGTTTATCAAATTCTCTATAGAATAGATGATCTGCGCCAATACCACAGCAGTCAACATCTGTTGTCTGTGCTGGGAGACCACAGTAGTAATTACACACAGGTTAAGTGGCTTAAAAAACTTGATCAGTTTTGAAAATTGGGTGTGGAAGATAGAAAGGAACCTGAGGATTTTTATAATATTTTTGTGATATAATAGACTGTAGCCAAAAGATTTACTTTATAATGAGTATTTTTAGCTTCAGTCCCACATTCTCTTCAGAAATTAGCTATTATAATCCTTTTCATTACTCTAACAGAGTCTGATGACTCCTATTCTAGAGGGAAACACCCCTCCCAACTCCCTTATTAAGAGATTGGGACCTAGTGTGATAACAGCACCCTGATCGATGAGCAAGATTCTTATAGATTAAGGAAAAGAATTGCTGACAACTTAGGCAGACTTTTATATACCTATTTGTTTTCCTTCCTAATTCCTCTTAAAATGAAAATGCCGAGATTTTCTTTTGATATATGTTACATTTGTGAAAGAAGATAACAATGCAGTTAATGGGAAGAACATGACCCCTGGATTCAGCTATCCAATAGTTACAAATCTCAGCTTCAGCATCTAGCAGTTATGTGAAATTTCTTCTCTGTACCTCAGTCTCCTCATGATAACTACTTTGCAGAGTTCCTGTGAATATTAGTGTAAACAATGGACATTCAAATATAGCGATTATTATTGTTATCATCAATTATTCTGACCTATAGAAATACTTCCTTGGAAGTATACATTTCTGGAGAGTGAACAGGGATGGAGTATTATACTTTATTTTTTCAGTTTCTCTTCATTCAGTGGGTTGTGGATATGTGTTTGTGTGTGTGTGTTTCACATATTATGTGCTAGGCACTATTTCAGGCACTTGGAACTTACATTATTGTAGGGGTACAACTGGAAACTGATAAATGCTATAAAAAAATTAAACAAGCTAAGAGGGATAGGATGTTGGGAGTGAGTTGCAATTATTAATAGGGAAGTTAGAGTGGGCCTTATTGTGAATATGACACTGGTTTTGTGTTCTTAGAGGTTTTCCTGAACTATTTTTTGGAATGGGAGGATGGGAAGAAGGGTGATGAGAGGTAAGAGTAAGAGCTTGCTGATTTGTAGGCAAGTATGAATATTCCCTTTGGTGTAAGGTGTCAAAACACAAACTGATATAGAAGAGTAAAATTTTCTAGGTGGTCTAGTTTTATTTTATTCCATTTGAGCAAAAATCTTCCTTAAGTATTTTGTACACACCCTGCCTTCCCAAATAATGGCTACTGAATACAGTGGCCCACCTTGTCTGTGACTGCTGGAGGAAGTCATCACCATGACTCAATTTGTTATTGGACTTTCATGAAGCAAGTCCCTCAGGGCCAAAAGAGATGCTGTCATCTATTTGTCCTATGCAATGGCCTGAGCCTGCAGTCATTGTGAGTTCTACCCGCATATGGCTATTTAAATGTACATACAAATTAATTGAAATTAAGTGACATTAAAAATTCAGATTCTTAGTCACTCTAGTCACATTTCAAGTGGTCAGTAGCCACATGTGGCTAATGGCTACTGTGTTAGCACAGATATCAAACATTTCTATCACTGCAGAAAGTTCTTTTAGTGTTAGTTATTTTATATGTTTCTGACTCCAACATTGTTTTTTGTGGTACTGTTGTCAGTTTTCAGACCTTATTTCCTCTTTTTGATTTGTTATTTCTCATAGCTGATAGGTTTAAATGCCAGATGTAGAATTTTGTGTAAAGTAAGGGTAACCATGCTCTAAGAGATCAGAAGCACTTTCTTGTGTTCAAATTTTTGTACTTGGAATTTTTATTTCTATTCTGAGTGCCCTAAGGCCTCTTTTGCTTGGTTATTGTTCTGCAGCTGTACTGTAGTTGTAAGGGAATCAGACTGCCGGGTTCCTATGGGAGAAGGGCTATCAAACTTTAAAGGTAAAATTGAACATTCATGGAAATGCTTTAGATCCAGTCAGCAGTCTCTTATTTGGAGCAGCACAACTCAAGGGGTGCTTAATGACCAACTGGCTACATGTACACCAGGCACTGGGTTAGTCCCTTGACACACAAACAAAAATGAACATGGACCCAAACTGAGGAAATTACAGTTTAAGGGGTAGAGAGAGTTTCATTAATTCAGTTCCCAAATATGTCCCAGGTACCCTGAAAATCCAGAGGAGGGCAGTACCTGATCCAGGCTTCCCTGATGTTACAGGAGACAAGAGGCCAGGGAATGCTCCCTAAAGAAGTGATTCTTGAATGGAATCTTGAGGGATACATAGGCACTGGTCACATGATGAAGGTGGGAAAAGGAGGTCAACAAAAGATGATGTACTACAGCATGAACACAGACACTGAAGAGTGAATGGCATGGCATGAGAGTGGGAGCTTTCAAGTTTAGTATTGATGAAGTCTAAAATAGAAGGGAGTAGGCCAGGCATGGTGGCTCACACCTATAATCCTAGCACTTTGGGAGGTCGAGGTGGGCAGATCACCTGAAATCAGGAGTTCAAGACCAGCCTGGCCAACATAGTGAAACCGCATCTCTACTAAAAATACAAAAAATAGCTGGGCATGGTGGCAGGCACCTGTAATCCCAGCTACTCAGGAGTCTGAGACCAGAGAATCGTTTGAACCTGGGAGGCGGAGGTTGCAATGAGCCAAGATTGCACCACTGCATGCCAGCCTGGATGACAGAGCAAGGCTCTGTTTCAATAAATAAAATAAAATAGCATGAAATAAATAAAATAAAATAGAAGGGAGTCACACAAAAAATAAAATAGATGGGAGCCAGCGTTACAGGTAGGCAGACTTTGGATGTTGAAATGATGGGTTTTCAGCAGAGGTGGAAATGGGGAAGAGGGATTGGTGATGGTGCCAGGGGCAGATCTGACTCTTCAGTAGTTTGACTTGTTCTCTCTGGCAGCTCTGTGAAGGTAAAAGGGAGCCAGGCTGAAGGCTGGGACACCAGTGTTATGGGAGGGCCAGGGAGTAGAGACCTGTAATAGTTCAAAAGAGAGGTAATGAGGACCTGCTGTGAGAGTGCAAGAGGATTGAACAGAGTTCATGATTTCAATTGGTATTGATTTCTAAGGAGCAAAATTATCAGTATTGGGGGATTGATTAGATGTGGGGGATAAAGGAGACAGAGGAATCAGAGATGACTGTGAGTTTTCAGCAAAACAGATTAATTTAAACTCTTCTTCCAAGTTCACAGTGATAGGTTTTGACCTATAGCTGCTACTAGTGATTTGCATTGGCAACTGTGGTGTCTAGGTTAGGTTTTGGCACTTTAGGACTCCACTCTCTTGTTTGTTAAAAAAAAAAAAAAAAAACTTGAATGGAAGCATAGACCATAATGAAGTACCACCCTCATATGACTTTAATTTCACAGTGGCTTATGAAAATTTATAGAAATTTGGCTTCATTTCTATTGGCTCCAATCCAGATGCCAAAATTACCCCATTGTTGCCACATCCCTCGAGTGGACCATCGAACCTGTTATTCATTAGTAACAGCTGAAAACCATCAGCCAAGTTCCCATACTATGCCAACAATAACACCAGTCAAATTTCAAGGTAACTCCAGGTTTCAGAAATGTATGAATCTCAAAATCTGTCTAGCCAAACTCTTATTTGTATTTTTATGCATGCATATTATATGAAAAAGCTAGTGGTTTCCTTACTTTCCATAATTATACATTGCTTCTTTTAGACTGTAAATTGAGTTCTTAGTGTTGGTGAAGACATACCTATAGATCTGTAGCCAATCACTTTAAAGTGAAATAGAAATTCAGTCTGGATCATGGTACCAGGGGAGTAGCCAGCCCAAAGGGCCCATTATGATGAGGCCTATATTGAAAGCAAAAATTCTTGCATACCTGTAGTGCATTTTAAAAGAATTTTCCAAGTAGCAGTTAACATTTGTTAAGCTTTCAGAAAAACTTAGTTCTCTAGTTTTTTAATATTAAGGAAATATGGAAATATATGTTGATACTTTGTTTTTTACTGACATACTTCATGATTGCATGGCTAAAGTCACAAAACATTAGGCCCCTACCACTTACGTTCTTTTAGATATATTTAGCCACTGCCTCTGGCCTTTGTTGCCAAATATTTTTTCCTTGTTACTCTAATTACTCCATCAATTTGGATCTTCAATGGTCTGGCACATTTTGAATGATTTCTTGGAAGATGTGAAACCCTGTTCCCTAATCAGGAAGATGTGGGCAAGTCTTATGGTATGAGAAACGAAGGGACATCTCTTCTAACCAAGACAACAGGATTATAGCGCCATTACACAACATCTTCAAAATTTTTATTTGAAAAATAATGATGTGTTTGGTGATGAACAAGTACCGTAAATTGGGAGGCATGGGAAGTTTCCACTCTTTAAGCATGTTTTTATACAAAGGAGGAAGGAAAGCTTACTTTTTGTGGTTCTTGAGAGAGGTTACATTAACCATTTGTTAAAAGTTTGATTTATGAAGAACATTGGCTTCTAAGAGTATTCTTCACACACTGGCATCCTTTGTGTGATGTTGTTGTAGGTTGTTTAGCAACATATTAAAATAGTTTTATAAAAAGATTAATATGTGTTTCATTAATCCTAAGGAGAGCTCTCTGAAATGCATTTTTAAAAATAAATGATTAGCATCATTCTGTGAAATGTGTGACTTCTCTGGGTGGGAAAGAATTAAAAAAGAAGCTATCGTTTCAAGCAGTTTGTGATTTAATACCAGTTGGTCTAGTGAGTTGAAAAACCATACGATTTGTATGTTGTATTATTTTAAATGCATTTTCACTCTCTTGGGAAGTTGGCTAACCCCGCAATCTCTTTCCCATGCTAAATGGCTCTAAAACTTTGATCTTCTCATACCAGTTTGCCAGATGTAGCAGAAAGAGCATGTGTGTGACCTTTCGTGTGCCAATTGAGCCTGGCTGATGGGAAACTGTAAGTTAATCTTGCATGACTTTTATTTCTAGGCATTACAGCAGAAGTTCTGGTGGTGACCTCTTTCGATGAACTGCAGAGAAGGGCCTCAGAAGCAAGAGGGAAGATTGTTGTTTATAACCAACCTTACATCAACTACTCGAGGACGGTGCAATACCGAACGCAGGGGGCAGTGGAAGCTGCCAAGGTCGGGGCTTTGGCATCTCTCATTCGATCTGTGGCCTCCCTCTCCATCTACAGGTTTGTCATAATGATCATTTGAACTCCTTTCAAAAACAAGGGTTTTCCATGAAGGAAAAGTCCTTTTGAAATAAAAACAAACCATTCAAATGAAAATACTTATTGTTCATGGAGTTTCCCGCCGCCCCCAATCCCCACCACCCATTCCACATTTGGTCATTTGTTTGTAATGTCTTCTTGGGCTTTTCTGGATTCCAAGCATCATTTGTGCATTCCTTTAAAAAGCTTTAAAGCTTTCCACATCCACAGTGATCCCATTACATTCCTTATATAACTAATATATTATGTATTTTCGTTGGAGGAAGAACTGAGTTCATGTCTGAATTTCATCAGAGATTCCTAATGACTTCAGAGGGAGCCAGGCTGTTTTCCATGTTGTGAGAGAAGTAGAGTAGAAAGAGAGTGGGTGACATGATGGGGGCCATCTATGGTATAGTGAAGAGTTAGGGAATTAGAGTACCTTGGATACAGACTTGGCTCTGCTCCTGAACAACTATGTGGTCTTAAGAATGTTTCTTAAACTTCTCTAGGCCTCATAATTTTCTTCTATTAATCAGTGATAAAGAATAATAATAAATGTATAAATAATTTTGAGATTAAATGAGGTCAGCTTGAAAAAGATACTTAACTATAAAGGTCCATATAAATATTTGGTAATATTGTTTGAGCGTAACATAGGAGTTGTCTTTTTCTTTGTAGTCTTGATTGAGGTAATGCCAAAGAACTTTATTGGCCCTTAGTCCTAGGATGAAATTCAGTATTATTACAGTGGATAAAAAGTCTAAAAACTGAGATGTAGATGTTCAACCTAGTTTACTAGCTATTATGGCAGTGCCAAACGTTAAGGATAAAATATTTGGGAAATGTGGGGAAAAGAAGCATAACTTTAGTGTTACAGCCTAGTCTAAGATTTTTTTTAAATGCAAAAATAATAGCAGATGGGGTTTATTTGGATCTCAATATTGGATTTTTGAAATCTATTGGAAAGGGAAGTTTACTTATTCCGTACAATTGCTGTTTGGAACTGGAGACACAGCTGCTTGACCTTAATTAGCACCCTACACCCCTGAAAATAAAAATAACTGGGGAACATATATCAGCAGCTAGGAAATCCAGTCATAGGTAGTTGTACAAAAGTGCAGAGAAAAGGAAAGAGACATTTTCCTTATACAGGGATAAGATATCTTCCCGGGGAGGAGGATGGGGCATGTTGAAACTACTTGTTAGAAGTTATATGACTAGTTACAGTGATGTCATAGTGCTAAAAATAATGTTCTTTGCGGGGTCTTTGAGGTTTCAAGACTAGAGTGAAATAATGATTGGACCATATTCTTTTGGATGATTAGACTTCCCAGGAGGGAAGTCCTAAAATGGCTAGCTTACTTCCTATAATACCTCCATCACCCCTTGGAATAACATACTCAGCAAGCTGTGGCCATTTACCGTGATTTCACTGGTCATGAGACTTAAATTATGGAGCTGGTCTATTGCTTTGTGAAACTGGGTGATGGCCAGAAACCTTTATTTAAGAACTGCTACTCATAAGACTAATAAATTCCCAAATGACTTAATGCCCAGTCATTTGCCAGGATTCATTGGCTTTTTTTTTTTTTTTTTTTTTTTTTTTTCTGGCATAATGAAGACATCTGGAAACCCAAGCTACAAATTAGAAGTATCAGAAGAATTGTCCAGCAAGGGACTTCAGAATCTGTTGCTAGCCTCTAAGACTGATTATAATGTTTTGCTGATTTTATAGCCAATCCATATTTCACTGGACTCTGAACTTGTATAACTCTATTCTTTCAACATTTATAAATACATAATAACATTGGACTTTACCTAGTGCTTTAGATTCTTTCACATGTTACTTTATTTTCTCTGACAACAATTCAGTGGCTCATGTAGTAGGTCATTATTGCCCTATTTTATTGATAGGGAAAATAAAAGTTCAGACAATTGGACATACTAACATATTTAAGTCTTGCATCCTGAGAAATAAAAACTAAAATAAAGTGAGATAAACTATGTTTGTCTACTTCTAGCTTATCGTTTTCAGAACTAAGTTTCTTTGATGAGTATTCTATATTCCTACCTCTGATTCCTCATCTTTCATTCACTCTTCAGACTATTATAGCCAGGCTTTTGCCAATACTGAAACAGGACTTGTTAAGGTCACAAATAGCTGCCGACTTGTCAAATTTAATGGACATTTTTCAGGTCATCATCTTACTTCATTTTTCTGAAGCACTCGCCTCCATCAACTCCGTTTTCAGTATTTCTTCTCTTTGGCTTCCATGACTTCTTTCTCATGTTTTCTCTCTCTTTCTTGCTTGCTGTCACTCTCACGCTTACACCTTTTCACTCTCATCTCTATTCCTTCCCTATATCTCTGACTTCTCACTGTGACTGTTTGACCTGAGTATCCTCATCATGCTCCTATGAATGTGGTTCATGCTTGTGAAGATGTGACTTCAACCACAATCAACATTGTGGCCATTTCCAAACCCCTCTCTCTCATCCACACCACTGCCATGAGCTCTAGGCCTATATATTCACCTGCCTGTGGATTCTTCTTTGGGATATTCCATAGCTATTTCAGTTTCAATTTTTTTTCAAAATTGACCTCATTCTTCATCTTCTAAGTCAAAGGTCCTTTATTGCTTTTTTCTCTTCCCGTGTCCATCATTTCTAATAGTTACTGAGGCTCTTAGGTTCTGCTCTTTATCAATCATTTCAACAGTTACACATGGAGCAGCTCCATTTCCCAGAGTGACTCCATATTCCAGCAGTCAGGAATCACTAACACTTTTCCCATGCACCACGTTTCCTCAAAGTTTTGTGACTTTGCATATGCTTTCTCCTCTGCAACCCTCCATTTCCCTTCTCACTGCCACATACTTACGAGTTTTTTTACTCTGGGGAGCCCTCCCTGATATCCACTTGCAGCCTGGGCGAGTTACGTCTTATTTGGTATTTCCACATACATCATCCTTTGCATGCTCTGCATCATAATGTCTTGGAAGTATTAATAGTTGTGGTTTGTGCTTTGGTAGACTAACTATTGTAACAAATAGCTTCAAATCTCAGTCACTTTACACAATAGGAGTCTCTTGCATGTTCACATAATAGTTTCAAGGGGGTGGTCAGAATGTGGCCTTCTGCTCCTTTCCATCTGTGGCTCTGTCATTTTTGAGATCCGAGTTCCCTGCAGAGTCTTCTGCATTCATCTGGCACATAAAGGGATAGAGGGAGAAGGTCGATAACCTCGAGGGAGATTTTCCGTGGTTATCCATATCTAGGCCTGGATATGCCACACCTCACTTCTGCTGACATTTTACTGGGCAGAATGCCATTGCATGGAGGCTAGGAAGTTTGGCCTATCTTTATGTCCAGGGTGAAAGGAAAGTGAATTTGGTGAAATACTGCCCAATTGCCTGTCTCCACATTAGACTCTTAAGTTCCAGAAAGACATTGGTTACTTGTATTTCTTAACCTCTGGGTTCCTATCATCTAATATAATGTTTGATACATGGTAATAACTTAGGAAATGTCTACTGAAGGAATGAACTTGTCTGAGGATGTAGAGCAAATCATGGCAGGGCTCTCACAACAAACCAGCTGACCCAGTTCCTGGTGCTCTTTGTCCAAACTATGTAACCTATGTGTGGTAAGCTTAAAACAACTTGAACTTTTAGGCTACTTTGCTCTGTATTTGGAGGAAAATATTTAGATGCCCAATATGTCAGATTATATATTTTCTTCTGCCACAACACTTATGAACAAAGATGTTTTGAGTTGTTGATTAAGGAAAATAGCTCCCTTCTCTCTGGAAAGCATTTCACCTCTATGGGAATGGGTGATACTGGATTTCATCTAAAAATATTATAGAAGTCAGCAACACTAGAGAACATTATATATATATATATATGAGAGACTATATATATATGAGACTATATATATATTACATATATATTACATATATATATTACCTATATATTACATATATATATTACATATATATAAAATAATTTGTTGATGCTTGGATTCAAAATTTGAGAATCCCCGGAGGGTAATTTGATGTGACCAGTTTGATTGGACACTTTTTGGTGCAATCATCAATATCATCAGCCGTTTTGGATCTGCAGCAGTCACACGGTTACATGACAGATGTCCTGAAAAAATGTCCATTGCTTGTTGTCAGCATCGTCTCCAGGTTCATTATTGTTGCCGTTATTAGTGTTCTTGGGCTCAACTTTACTTCTAAGAGATCTTCCCTTTATTAATGCTTTTCTAATGACACTCCTTTCCATCACCATTGTCAACTGAGACGCCCCCCATTAGAGCTTTTTTAGGTTTTCTGACAGTAAAATACCTTTCTTTGCTTTTATCATGGGAAATATATTTTAAGAATAAATGCAGTTAATTAGATATTTAAGTCTCACAGAGGAAAGCTTCTCTATGGAATTATTTCTTACATTATTTCTCAAATTTATCATGTTGTTTAGTACATATTTCTTGAGAGCTTCCCAGCTGCTCAGAATTTCCAAATACTAGGATTACTAAGGTGAATTCCATATATTTTCTGTCCTCAATAAATATTTTTATGTAGCCAAAAGAGAAGGGGATAAGAACATATAAGCGATTAGTATTATTTATTTTATATTTAGTGCTAAGGGAATGATTGGGGGAAAGGGATAAAGAAAGGAAATTACTATTTATTAAGCACTGACTTTGTACTATTCTAAAGGGTTAAAGAGTTTGTCTCAATTAATTCTTTATGTAACCCAATAGAAGTAGATAACTGTATTGGTATCTCTTTTACTGAAGGAGAGACAGGTTCAGAATGATTAATGGCTTATCATGCTACACATCTATTGAAAGAACCAGGATTCAAACTCAGAGTCTCTGGCTTTAACTTCCATGCTGTTAGACTGTACCAAGCAACCTGGAGAGCTAATGCTGTAGGAATCTAGAGGAGATAACAGAAGTCTGATTGGGGTTGGTTGCACTGACAATGTGGATTTGGGGTATGTTCAATAAAAAGGCAGAATTGAACAAGAGAAAGGAGGTGGAAAGACTCTTTGTAAATGTTAAAGCAAGGTGGGAGTGCATGATATATTTGGGTAAAACACAAGCAGATCAGTTTAGCTGGAGCCAGGCCTCCTAGGGGATCAGAGAAATGCAATTTTGCGGTGAGAGGAAGAGACTAGGCTTGAAGAATTCAGGGCAGCAGATGAGGCAGCTTTAAGTTTAATGTGGAGGAAATGGGGAACCATGGAATGTATTAAAGATATGGGGTGAATTTTACAGCAGTGGTTCTTGAAGTGTGGTCCCTGGAATAGCATCATCAACCTACCTAGGAGCTTATTGATGTGCAAATTATTAGGCCCCACCTAATACCTGTTGTATCAGAAAAGTTAGGGGTGGGGTCCAGTAATCTGGTTTAACAAGCCCTCCAGGTGATTCTGATACACATTCAAGTTTAAGAACTACTGTTTTAGAAAGATCAATTTGGCCGTTGTGGATAGCATGCATTGGAGAGGGAAGGACAGGATACTCCTCTAATAATGCAGATATGAAGTAATGAGGGCATAGATGATGGCAATTGGAATGGAAAGAAATCAGCAGGAGGCATAGTATGAAAACATGAGAACTTGGGGATTCAAAGCGGGAAGGACTAGGGGTCCAAGTTGATAGGCAAGGATAAAAATCTGTGGGATGAATCTGTGTTTAGTTCAGCCCAAAACTGAAAAATCGTAAGTTTCAAATAACGATAAGGATTTGTGGTTCAGCATTTCCATTTCTCTGTTGTCCACTTTTTAGATCACCCAAGGCAGTTTAAAATTCTAGGCTGGCCTTCTTGCAATGTGGTATACCTTGGGACTTCTGCCTCCTGCTTTCTCAGTATGCAAGCTCAAGAATGCAAAGTAATTTTTATATTAGCCCAAGTAAAATATAATTCAAAAGGCAACTCTACAGAGGCCAAATTGTTTGTTGTATTCCCATTGCCACACATATATTTTTTCCTGGCTATTTTCTCCATTGCCCCAGATAGTTGAACACAGACTGCAACTTTTAATCAGCTAAGGAAGCAAAAGACTTTCTCTCTTCATTTTACTGTGAAAATTGCATCACCACACTGGGTATGAACTCATTGAGGTGGGAATGAGTTGTTGATAGAGGTTGGCTTTGGAAATACTACTGGCTGATGTTTTATATCACTTGGCCTTTGTGTACTGTATGGACAGAGTGTAGTGAAGAGGAGGAGGAAGAGGAGTAATTTAGTTTGAAGATGACTAAGAGCTGATTAAACATTCAGGGAGAGAATGTTTAATGTTAATGGGGAGAGAGATGAGTGAATCCAGGTGATGTTTATGGAGTGTCAGAGAGGGAGAGTGCTATACCATCTGGTGAGAGAGACGTGAAAAAGTATACAAATCAATCTCTATAATGATACTTAATTAATACAGAGTTGATAAATGACATAATTGAAGCAATGGTTGGGCTACATCATAGAGTTAAATAGCTTCAAAGAGGGCGCTGATTAAAGCCATTACAATTTATAAAACATTCTTCATCTTAAGAAAGCATCTTGATGAGATTTCACATGAACATTTTGTAATCAGAGGGCCAGCTTAAAACACTCAGAGCAGAGGTGAAATGTCTTAAGAGGTCTATTTTGGATGATTTTTGAAAACCAGTTATTCTCAGGGAATAAAAAAGCTTGCTTTCCCCACCCCCTTTGTTTTTTAATGGGGAAAAATTAATGTTGCATTCTTCACCTTTAGACAGTCTTAGATTTTTGATGTCCTGGTGTTGGGTTCTTAAGCATGACCTTAGGATAATTAGCTATCAAGCTTGATTTAAATTGTTTTGAAATATCATTGCAATTTGGGGGGCATATGTGCCTGCTGGTGAAAAATAAGGAAAATACCACTGGGACTCAAAAACAGTACAAGTGACTCACCTCGATTAGGAGGCTTATTTTGTTTTTGCTTCACTCACTCTGAGGCTCATAACAGATGCACAGTAATCAAGCAGAATGCCAATTCTCATCATTCGTGCAGGTGGAGGGCCACTGTGCTCCCAAGGGGGATACCAGAGAAGGCCCACAACGAATACTGCATCTTTTCCTCTCATCATCCTTTCCTTTTCCCCTGTTCTGATTTTTGAAAGGCAGGTTCTTTGTTTGGAAAGCCTTTGTTAGGAATTCCAAAATGTTCTTTAATCACTGGATTCTTATTATTGCATCAGGTAGTGTGACAGGCATACTTCCTCATAATCGATAGAGCCAGGCAATGTACTTTGGAGCCCACATTCTGGAGTCTCCATGCCTGCGTCTTTGTTCAGCCACTTGCCAGATGTGCGACATTGATGCCTCAGTTTCATCTGTAAAATGGGGGAAATATCTTCCTTTGTTTTTCTTCCTGGAGTTTTTAGGGTTTTCTTTTTCTTTTCTTGTCTTTTTTTTTTGGGCAGAGTTTTGCTCTTGTTGCCCAGGCTGCAGTGCAAATGGCATGATCTTGGCTCACTGCAACCTCTGCCTCCCGGGTTCAAGCAATTCTCCTGCCTCAGCCTCCTGAGCGGCTGGGATTACAGGCACCTGCCACCATGTCCAGCTAATTTTTTGTGTTTTTAGTAGAGACCAGGATTCACCATGTTGGCCAGGCAGGTCTTGAACTCTCGACCTCAGGTGATCTGCCCACCTCAGCTCCCAAAGTGCTGAGATTACAGGCATGAGCCACTGAGCCTGGCCTTTTGTGGGGTTTAAAGGCAGTAATGTTATTAATGCCTGACACATAGTAAGTTTTAAGTACATGTAAAGTTGCTATTATTATACAGTCTTGTTAACTATTGACTGGATGTAGTTATTGAATGAAAAGGAGGAAGGGAGGGAAGCACGTAATCAGGGAGGGATGGAGGGAAGGAAGAAAGAGAAGGAAGGAAAGAAAGAAAAGAAGGAAGGAAGAAGAAAGAAGAGCTTAATTTAGTTAATGTCACTGTTGTAATTGGTGGATTATAATTGAAGCTGTCTGGTTGGGAGACGAACCCTATGCCATTTAGATCTCTATCTGTTCAGTTTGTCCAAACTCTGCTGGGGTTATGTATTTACTAGTCTGTCTCCCTTTCTAGATTGGCAGTTCTGGAGACAGACTGTGTGTCTTACTCATCTGGGTATCCCCAGGGCTGTACTCTATGCCTGGCACACAGTAGTGCTAGAATAAATAAAGAGCTGGAAGCAGCAGATCCCTTTCTCTAACATGTAAATTCAAGGTGTCACCATTTCACATTCATAGACATTGAATAATAATGTAGATGAGGTGACTGACCTTTTGAATTGCTACTTATCAAAAATGGAATCTTTGGAATCTGAGAGGAGACTATATAGTTATGTAAATTTCAGCAAAGTATTGCAAACTCCATATTACTACAGTGCTTTGTGGGACTGCTATAATTAATGGTCTGTTTACATTTCTAGTACAGACTGTCATTTTTCATCTGCTTATAACCTTGATATAAACATTTATTCTTGGCTGCTGTTTTGCATTCGTAATTATAAAATATATATGAATGTTAACCTTCTATTTTCCACCTTTTTTATTTATCAAAAGCACAGCTCAAGAATCATATCATTGTGGCATGTTTTTCTGAATCTCTGGTGGTTAAAAGAAATGAATGCATTTTGAATTCAGGCTTCAGGATTAGGGCAATGTTGTTTGCTTATGCAGTGCCCTTTGAAAAATGTGTAATGTAGCATATGAACCAAAAGAATCCTGAGAAACTTTTTCCAGCTGGTCTTTTACTATTACTTATGCCTTTTTTCTCCCTCCATGTTCCTCCCTCCCTCTGTCGTCAGTTCAAGATGACTCTTAAAGTCCTCTTGCATCCATCCAAATGACCCAGGCGTCTTTAGGTGCCTGGAGAAAGTACCAGCCAAAAGGTATTTGTTGGATTCTCTCAAAGGTAACAATACACAGAGTGGGATTCAAATATCAGACAGGCTGGTTCTAATGCTGGCTCTGCCGTTTAGATGCTACGTGACCTTACGCACATTAAACAACCAGTGTGAGCCTGTTTTCTCATCTGTAACGTGGAGAACAATGTTTACCTCATAGAGTGGTTGAGAGAATTAAATGAAATCAAGCCCTTGACACAGACTGAAACATGGGAAGTGATCGATGAAATGTAACTGACCTCTTATCTTGGCCATGGTCATTATTATCATTGTCATCATTAGATAGTGATGGGACTAAGCTAGGTAGGTTGACATGAGCTGATTTACCTTAAAAGGCACCAGCTCTAGATAAAGCTCTCCTCAGTGTTCAAAGACTCCAGAGACTTGGGTTCTATTTATCTCCTGATTTCGGGAGCCCACTCTCCTTAGTCTCCCTCAGTCATTGACTAAAACTTATGCCCTTGTCTTTTCCATTCTCTCTGTCCCCATGTTAAATGCTGGATGTTGTTCTTGCAAGCAGTACCAAAGTTGTGGTGGCCCAAATCAGTATCAGTGGCCAGCTTACCCAAAATGCAGCAAATGTTCTATTTCAAATAATACCCAAGATATTTTCCACTTCAGAGCCTTTGCACTCACTGTCCCCTTTGTCTGGAAGGCTGTTTTCCTGCTTTGTGTATGGTTGAATCTGTTTCAGTCTTTACCTTTCAACTGAAAGGTTATTTTTGTGAAAAGCCTTTCCTGACTATACTGAGTAGCACTCTCCCTCAAACTCTCTCACACATAATCTCCTCTGTATGCTCAGAATCTTAATTGTATTTGGTAATTTCTGTCTATCTATCTAACTACCTGTCTAGTTTTTCAGCAGGTACTTCTGCATAAAAATATAAATTGCAGCCGGGCGTGATGGCTCACGCCTGTAATCCCAGCACTTTGGGAGGCCGAGGCGGGTGGATCACGAGGTCAGGAGATTGAGACCGTTGTGGCTAACATGGTGAAACCCCATCTCTACTAAAAATACAAAAAATTAGCTGGGCATAGTGGCGGTCGCCTGTAATCCCAGCTACTTGGGAGGGTGAGGCAGGAGAATGGCTTGAACCTGGGAGGTGGAGCTTGCAGTGAGCCGAGATTGCGCCACTGCACTCCAGCCTGGGTGACAGAGCGAGACTCCATCTCAAAGGAAAAAAAAAAAGAAAAAAGAAAAAAAGAAAAATATAAATTGCATGAGGACTAGACGTGTGTCTTTCGTGTACCTCATTGTAGTCTCAGTACCTAGGAGATTGCTGGCACAGGGCAGGTACTTAAGAGATATTGATTGAATAGATGACTATTTTAAAAATCATCTAAGACAATAGAGAACCAATTAAACAGATACATATTGTATCATAGCTATTTTTCTGAAGCCACATTCTAAAGCACCACAGATTTTTTTTTTTCTCAACTTTTTGTTTTGTTTAGTTTTGAGACAGGGTCTTGCTCTGTTGCCCAGGCTGGAGTACAGTGGCATGATCATGGCTCACTGCATTCTTCACCTCCTGGGACCACAGGCACAAGCCACAATGCCTAGCTATTTTAAAAAAAATTTTTAGTAGAGATTTTTGTGGAAAAATATAAATCTATAGTAAGGCTGAAAGAATAGTAAATGATTCATACACTTTCCTGAGATCGGACAAGATCTCAGTGTGGTATGGCCATAGATGTGACTCATATACTCTTTATAAAAAATTGCATAACTTTTTATTTTTATTTTTATTTTTTGAGAGGGAGTTTCATTCTTGTTGCCTGGGTTGGAGTACAATGGCACGATCTCGGCTCACCACCTCATGGATTCAAGCAATTCTCCTGCTTTAGCCTCCCGAGTAGCTGGGATTACAGACATACACCACCACACCTGGCAAATTTTGTATTTTTAGTAGAGACAGGGTTTCTCATGTTGGTCAGGCTGGTCTCAAACTCCCGATCTCAGGTGATCCGCCAGCCTCGGCCTCCCAAAGTGCTGGGATTACAGGTGTGAGCCATCGCGCCCAGCCTCCTAACTTTTTTAAAGGAAGTTGTACCATTTTATACTTTCAGCAGTCACGTGTGATGCTTCAGGCTGCTCCACGTTCTCACCAAAATTTAACTTTAGCCTTTCTAGAGATACGTATTGGTATATCACTGAAGTTTTGATTTATATCTCCCTGATTTCTGAATCTCTCTTTGTGAAAAGTCTACTCCAGGCTTTTACCCATTTATAATTTTTTTTTTTTTAATTATTGAGTGGTAGGAGTTCTTTGTATAATTTAGATACAGGTCTGTATATTTTCTCCCAGCTGATGTCTTGCCCATTCTTTTGTGTCATAGAGTCTTTGCTTAATAGTGCCTTTTGATGAGTAGAAGTTTTAAATTTTGAAGTCTAATTTATCCACTTTTAGTTGCTTTCTTTTATATTTCATCTACATTCGTTACTCAATATTTTTCCCCATTTGCTTTCTCTCTCTCTCTCTCTCTGTTTCTGGCTCATTTAAAGGTAAGGTTGTTATAACCCTGAAAACATTTCATCCATAAATATATAAGCATGTATTTCATAAGAGCAAGGACCACCTCTAACATAACTATAGTATCATTGTCATGCCTAAGAAATTTAGCATTGCTGTAGAAACGTTATGAAATTTAAAATTCATCCATATTCAAATTTTCCCAATTGTTTCCCTCGGTAACATTGCTGATCTTTTCTTTCTGAATTCCATAATCCAATCAGGGACATGCATTACATTTAGTTGTCATAAAGCTTTAGTCTCCTTATATCTAAAATTGCTCCCTAGTCTTTTTAGTATTTTATGACACTAACATTTTTGAATAATATACGGGAGCTATTTTGCACAATGCCTCTCAGTTTGGAGTTGTTCCTCATTATTAGATTCAGGATAAGTATATTTGGCAAGGGTTCTATATGGATAATGTCATGCCCCTCATTGCATCGCATAAGGAAACACATAATGTCACTTTTCCTTATTGGTGAGGCCAAATTTGATCACTTGTCTAAGGCATTATCTCTGGATTTCTTTACTGAAAGGCAGCATTCCACCTTTGTAGAAGAAATACATTGTAATTATGGTGGGATGCTTTTGAGACTTTGTGAATCTTAAGTTCTTTAACAAAATTTCACCCAGTGGGATTTTAACATTCATTGATGACCCCTGCCTGAATCAATCATTGTATTGGAAGTTGCAAATATTTTTCTAATTCAATTATTTCTATTACATTTATTTGCTGTGTGCTTTTGTAATAAAAAGCATCTGCCTCCTTTCCCTTCTTTTTGTTTCTGATGATCACTTCATGGGTTTTTAAAAAATGTATGTGATAAAATTCATTACTGTCATCATTCTTTTTGATAAAGCATCAAAAATTTCAAAGTAATTAATGTAAAAGTTAGCATTATATGATAAGCTTGAATATTTGAAGCACTGGAAGGAATACTCTTTTTATTCATCCAAAGTTACCCAGACTACCACATATAAGTCAACTAATTAGGAGTGTGTAATCAATATCATTTCCTCTGAACTTTTTCATTAACAGCATAAGCTTTGGGGTAATAATCCTGAAGTCATTTTTAGTTTACCATTGCCAATGTATAGAATATGCAAATAAAGATCCTTCATCCCATACATAATTGCTGTTAATTGTTGAAATAAGTGAGCAAAATCTCAGGTCCAGCAATTGCTTCTGAGTTTCTGCAGACTGATACTCTTTTTCCTTTTTTTTTTTTTTTTTTTTTTAACTACGCTCTGATGTTGAGGAGTATACAAAAAGGTGTTTTTTTTTTTTTTTTTTTTTTTTTTTTTCCCGAGAGAAATAAGGATCTCAATATGGGTTTGCAAAGGCCAAAAAGGATGCATCATTAGGATGGGTTTACCTCATATCTGTGTAATACAGAGAACTATAAATCTATAAATTATCTACCCTCTCCAACCTCCCCATGTCATCAGTGGTTGTGAAGGGGTAACTAGCCTCTGCCTGGCTGTCAATAGTAATAGTTAAATAGCTCAATGAATGCCTATTGCCTCACTGGTTACTGCTCCATAGAGTAAATATTTGACATCAAGGACAAAAATTTAATTTTTAACTTTTTCAATGTAATTTTATTCAGTAAACATTTATTATGTGTCTTCTATATTTCAAGCCAGGAGAAGACCCAAGTTTTGTAGGGGTAGGAACTGACATAATTTGGGGGCCTCTTTAAGAAAAATAATACAAAGTTACTTATACAAATTTAGATATAAAATCAACATTTATTTACAATAGGGAAGAAATTATAACAATTTATAAATTTAAGAGAGCCACCAAATACTACAAACATGACAAAATTCAGAAAAATATCTTGTTTTGATTAAATAACTACCTGTCAAGCTGCTGTAGTTTGTCTGCATTTTTTATTTGCACATTCTTTGATTGCTCTTTGTATGACAGTGCTTTTGTGTTATAGTTTCTAAAAGAAGAAATTTTGTAAAAGGAATTCAGTCTTTCCTCTAGTATGGTAGATCATAATTTAGTTTTTATTATTGATAGTTTGGAAAAGTTTATTTCAGCTTTATAGCTTTTTTATTGGTAGCATCGTATACATTTTTAGGATTGTTGTCAAATTTTGGGAAAATGTTATCAAGTTTTGTTCATGTATGGGCTATAAGATTTCAGGACATTTTATGTTTTCTTGTATAGTGACAATGAATGAACATCATTCCATTTAGTTTGTTGTCTAGATCCTCTTTTTTAGTGGCATTTTATGAATTTTTGTTATCTTTGTATTTGTCAGCATTTTGTGTCAAACCAACAAGAAATTTCAATCTTTTCCCAAGGTGATTTACTTTTTCATTATTTGGCTTATTGAGTGATCTATGAGACTACTCATCATAAATACCCAAAGTATGTCTCTTTCTGTCAATAAATTGTAGTTTTGTATGACTTTTGTCTGAGAATGCCATACTTTGTCAGAATAAGATGAGGTGTATATTTTAACATGTAATCCAATATGTTGACACAAATAAAACTGTGACTTCATACATAGATGCATTTGCTCTTTAAGCTCTACAAACACAGGAATTCTGATAAATTCTATTTTGCATGACTTTCTTAAAAATATAAAATTAGAGGTTGTGTTCGCAATAGCATACTCTGAATTACTGAACCTATTCTTGATAGGAGAGAACTTCCATTTTAAGCAGGAATTAATGAGGATTGGATGCCTCGACTGCAGTTCTGCATATCTGATAACTGGAAGCATTTTCCAGTGACTGGCTTCTGGATCTCCACCACTGTCTCCATGCTTTCACTGCCAGATATTGCAGGATGCATTCTTGTTACAATATGACCTCTGACCCTGTGTCTTTGTATTGTGACACTAGTAGTCCCGGGACACATTCCTGTACCAGGATGGAAACAACTGTGAATCACCTAAGCACATCCCTGTAAACCCAAGCCAATATATCTCCAAGTCAGCTTTCTCCTAGCTGGATACTCAATGCCTATAGTCAATCCAGTGCTGCTTCATATGTTGGGAAGTACGACAGAAAGGAAGTCAGAGTGCATTAAAAGATTCCACACCTGTGAAATGCATGGATTGGTGCAGCCCTCCTAGTAAGGCATCCACAAATGTTAGCTGATAACATCCTCATCCTCATCCTCCCCACCATCACTTCTATATGTTTTACTGGCCTGATGCAGTTTTTGGTGGTTTGGCACTTGGAATTCTTTACAAACACTTTCTTTCTATATTGACTTCCTATCATTTTTAGAACCCAGATTTTTAAAATGTTCAAGCTGGATGAACCCTTATATATTTGCTCTATTCTTTCATTTTATAAACGAGGAGCTTAGGGCTGAAGGTCATTCAGCTAAGTAGAAGAACAAGGACACATTTTTTTTTAGCTCTTTGTGCCATCTTTCTTTTCTCTCAAGTCTCCATCAGACTACACCCAGCCTTCCAGGATTAAAGTAAATTAATTAGACATGCATTGATTTAATCTCCATAGGTTCCCCCCAAATTGATATTTTTAGGAGTTAGAATATTCAGTGTGCTCCCCAAATGCTGCATAATAGTGTATTTTGCTCATTTTGATAGGGCTTTTAGCAGAGTTAACTGTTTCATGGACACTGTCACAGGAAGTGGAAACTCACCTTGGGAAAAGGTAAGATTTCCATGGGCTTTGAGTTTCCTTTCCTCAGCAGGGGAAGGTCCTATATGTGTTAGTGTTAGCTGCCTGGACTTCCTCTGGGGCTTGGTTTTTAATCTCCAGGGAGGCAAGGCTGACAAAATGTCATCTATTTACCTACTAAGGAAAGAAGCTGTGAAACAGGTCTTCATTGCTTATGCGCCTCAAGTTGCTTAGTTCCAGTTGTATGCATAACATCATGGTGTATTTAAAATACTGCTCACTGCAATCCTTTTGAAAAGGGATTCTGATGCTCGTAAATACTCCAAAAAGGCATTACGGTGTTACACTGATTTTAATTTTAATTTTATTTATTTGTTTATTTTTTGAGATGGAGTTTTGCTCTCGTTGCCCAGGCTGGAGTGCAATGGCAAGATCGGCTCGCTGCAACCTCTGTCTGCAGGGTTCAAGTGATTCTCCTGGCTCAACCTCCCTAGTAGCTGGGATTATAGGCACGCGCCACCACACCTGGCTAATTTTGTGTTTTTAGTAGAGTTTTAGAGGGTTGCTCCGTGTTGGTCAGGCTGGTCTCAGACTCCTGACCTCAAGTCATCCACTCAGCCTCCCAAAGTGCTGCAATTACAGGCATGAGCCACTACACCTGGCCAATTTTTGTCTTTAATTGGACTTATTCCCTTTAGAAAACTTGAGTTTGTGGATTCATGTCCAAATACCGCCCTTTACTGATCTAGCTTTTTCTGCTGTAAGTTCTAGGAACCTTTTTAATTCAGAGAGGGGAAGAGAAAAGAGCTGGCATATACTTAATAGCTTTTATGTTTTGGATGCTTCATAAATATCACCTCAGTTGGACCCTTATAAGAGCTTTGGGAGGCAGGGAGCTTTAGACACATTTTACATCTGAGTAACTTGATCAGGACATTTTGAAAAATTTTCAACTTAAGGGAGTTGTGAGATAACTAAACTGCAAATGAAAAAAACATGGATAAGTCTCTTTGTAAGGTTATATTTGTAAAGGTTGCAAGAGACCAAACACTGTATTCCAATTGAGAAGTCCAGGTAGAGTATTTGTGTAGAGTTCATTTGTGTTGCTGTAACAGAATACCACAGACTGAGTAATTTACAAAGAATAGAAATTTATTTCTCACAGTTCTGGATCCTGGGAAGTCCAAAAACAAGGCACTGACGGCTTCCATTGTCTGGCAAGGGCTGTTCTCTGCTTCCAATATGGCACCTTATTGCTTCATCCTCCAGAGGGGAGGAATGCGGAAGAACAGAGGGACAAGTGAATCCAATCTCTTTGTGTGAAACCTCTTTTATAAAAGTCTTAATCCCATTTATGAGGGGAGGAGCCCTCTTAAAGGCCACACCTCTTAATATCATCACATTGGCCATTATGAGTGTCAACACCTGAATTTTGGAGGGGACACTTTCAAACCATAGAATAAAGAAAATGAAAGGGGGAAAACTGCAAACAAATGTGCTAACACCAGCGTTAATGAGATTAGATGGGTTTGAAGGGGACTCGACTGTCTTGGGCCTTTTGTTTTGGAAGAAGGATTTTGAAAGTTACCTTTTATTGTATTCCTGTGAGGCCCATTTGTTTCATACCCTTTTCTCTTGTCCCCCTCTTCCTTCTCTTTATTCAGTATCTTCCTGTGGCAAATAGCAGTTACTAAATTTAGTTCTCTGTTATCTTCCAACTTGAAAGGCAAAGACAAAGGCAGTACCCTCCTGGTAATTACTTATGATATTTCTCCTTCCAGAAATTTGCCCTATGGCAGCTTCAATCCATTACCATCACTTTTTTTTTTTTTTTTTTTTTTTTTTGCCCATATTGGCAGCTTCCCAAGACTTTGGGAGGAAAAAGCAGATCTGCAGATATGCAAACCTCAAAATCAAGACTTGGTTAATGAAATCACTCCTCCACTTGCCCTTGCCTGTTACTGAATCCTGTTCCAGCTGGGATGGAAAAAGCGCATTGGTCATGCTGTCAAAAGCAGATCACATTTCTCCACTGCTATTTCCTTCCTTCTTAACTAAAAACAAAACAAAACACCACAGACAACAAATAGCCAAAAAAAAAAAAAAAAAAAAAAAAGACACTAGGTGAGAGTGAAGGTAGTTTGTACTATTTTCATTTTTCATGTGTTCAATCATATTTCAGCAAATATCATTGGAAGTGGTGCTTTTCCTTCCTTCCCCACCTTCCTGCATTAGGTTTATAGGTGAATGTACAAATACCCTGACACTCCAATTCTGCTCTGCACACATCCCATCTTGCCCTCTTTCTTGCTCCTGCTTACCTCTCTCTCTTTCTGTCTCCTTACCTCCTTCAGTTTAGAGCTTAGAGAAGTCTTTCACTCTTCTTTCGACAGGTGTCAGATAGACAGTATGAGCTCATTTAAGCTGAACTGTCTGGGGGAAACTAAATTTGTTCAGGAGAATAGCAATTTGGATGACAAGTGCCAGGACATACCAGATGGCACGGCTGGAGAAATTCTTATCAGGCTCCCAACTCACGTTCCAGGCGGCCTCTCTGTCTCTCTCGTCTATTCTTATTTGTTCATGGTTGACCCAAATGGAAACCTTGAAATGCAAATGTATTTCTTCTTGGAAGTTTCCAAGTAAAAAAGGTGATAGTGACTCAGCATAGGATGCTTACATGCCCCCAAAAGAATAGTCAGTACTTGTTACTTATGCTTATTTCTACTGATGCTTCCCAGACCCCTGTGGACACATATTTGAAGAAGTCTTAATTGTGAGCCCTAAACTGATTGTGTAATTCCAGTTGTTTACTAAACAGGGCTGTTACCTAAGCTGCAAAATATTTGATGTTCTTGTCAGGATGTGAATGGAAGTGTTCTTAAACATTCTTCCTCAGTTGCCACACAGTTTGACTGATTTTGTTGGCTCTCACTTTCCGGAAAGGGAACCATGGACATAAATGTCATGGGAAGGTATTTAGTAGAAGGTGTGATTTTTGGGGGTGCATATAAAACATTCTAAAATTCAAGGCCAGGGCGCTGTGGCAGACTCTAATCTATGAATCATTATATTCTTAACATATCCTGAGAACAGGAAGAGAAAGCTCAACTTGACTCTATAGACACAGATGGAATTTCTCCTGTGAAGACTGGTAATTCATGTGACATTTGCTGTTTGCTTTTGTTTGCAGTCAAATTTTTTCTCTCAACCTTGCACTGTGCTGTTACTGGTCACTTAACAGACCTTCTGAAAGAGCAATACACGTTTATATTTTAGGTATACAAACAAAGCAGATGTTTATAATACTGGGCATGATTTTTTTTTTTTTTTTGGTCAATATTTGGGTTCACATGAGAAGATCAACTTTTTCTAGCCTGTATACTTTGGCTCTGAATTTACATGTTGTGAAAGGTTTGATGTTGTTGATAATTTAGTGATGAAACTTATTCATGGAAAAGGCTTATTGTGATTGAATAAATACATAGTATAGGCTAAAGTGTAGCCTACATTATTTGGTAGTGTAGTGTACACTCCACATACTTTTATCATTTTAATTTTCTACTAAATTATGCATGTCTTGGTATTAGGATTCCCACAGTCATGACAAAACCAATGATGGCAGTGCCATACTTATCTGGAGGTTAAAGTTTCATTAACAGTTTAAGGTGGAAATCAGAGAAGAACGCCTCTGAGCCAGCCTAATAGCTGTTCTAACCCCACACAGCAAGTCAGTGTATTGTTTTTTTGCTCTTCTCACCAAGAGCTTCTGGGATTTTAGCACATTATTTTTAACATGTTTAAATATCTGGGTTTTGTGGACACATCACATTAGCAGATGTAGGAATGATAAGAGGATATTTTGACATGCAGAGAGGAGACAAGAAAACTGAAGTGTAGCCACAAAGCTGGGTTGCCACATCCTATGGAGTGGTAAATTCATAAGGATAACATTGAGTCACCCAGAAAAGTTATATTGTGTCTTCCTTTTAAGAAACAATGTGGTGGAACTAAAAGCCCAGTAAAAGTGTAACATGAAAGGAAAGGCTATGTTATATTAATCCAATAGGGTGTGTGTGTGTATGTGAATATGAAGAAATTTATTATAAAGAATCAGTTCATATGATTACAGAGGCTGACAAGTCCCAAGATCTTCGGTTGAGTCAGCAAGCTGGAGACCCAAGTGAGTCAATACTTTAGTTACGATCTGAGTTTGAAGGCCTGGGACAGGAGAACTGATTGTGTAATTCCAATCCAAAAGCCTAGCAGACTGGAGACTAAGGAAAAGTTGATGTTTTACATCAAATGCAAAGGCAGGAAACATTCTTCCTCAATTGCCACACAGTCTGACTGATTTTGTTGGCTCTCACTTTCCAGAAAGGGAACTATGTCCATAAATGTCATGGGAAGGTATTTAGTGGAAAATGCGATTTTGGGGGTCCATATAAAACATTCTGAAATTCAAGGCTTGATGTCCCAGTTTGAGGGCAACAGGGCAGGAGGAATTCTCTCTTCCTGGGGGAGGGTCAGCCTTTTTGTTCTATTTGGGCCTTCAGCTGCTTGAATAGGGTCCACTCCCATTAGGAAAGGCAATGTGCTTTGCTCAGTCTACAAGTTTAAATGATAATCTCTTCCAAAAATGCCCTTGCAGAAACATCCAGAATAAAGTTTGACCAAATATATGAGCACCCTTTGGCCCAGTCAAGTTGTTACATAACTATCACAGCCATCTTTCTGGTTAGTTACAGAAAGAAACCTTCCTGCATCTAGACAACAGGCAGCTGCTGAGGAGGGCTGGGTACAGCAGATTGATGGTATCAGATCACGAACCCAAGGGTCCAGCACAAAGACATAGATCCAGCCCTGATAGGAGAATGCCTGGTTTTTAGAAACAGGGGGATTAGCTTCCAAACTATGGAAAGAATTCATTCATCCATCCATTCATTCATTTTAAAATTCAGGTCTTAGTTCAAATATCACTTCCCCAGGGAGGCCTTTCTGATACGTTGTTTGCAGAAGTCCTTTCAGCTGCTCTCATTTATTCATTCACGAAAATGTATCAGGGCCTACCCTGTGAAAGGCACTGGGAATCCAATAGTGACTGAATAACAAGCAAGGTCCCTTCCCTCACACATCTTACCTACTAGTGGGGACAGACAGAAACTAAGTAAGCAAATAAGGTAATTTCAGATAGTGATAAATGCCATAAAAAAATAGGATAATACATTGGAGTGTTGATTTGAGAACAGGGGGAAGTTACACTAGGTATACTGGGTAGGGAAGACTTTTACAGAAGACCAGTCAGCTTGGATTGAAGGATGAAAAGGAAAAGCTCAATTCAGAGCTCTGGGGGAAGAGCCTCTGAGGCAAAAAACAGCTGGTGCAACAGCTCAATGGAGAGAACCATTTGGCCAGTCTTTTCTGGGACTGAAAGAAAGCCAATGTGACTGGAATACACTGAGCAAAGGAGAGAAAGGTCAGAGAGGTGAGCGGAGAGGCTGGCAGGGCAAGATCTTGATGGAAGGTTATATAGGCCCTTATTCAGAACTTGCATTTTATTCTAATTGGAAATAGGTTTTAAGCAGAATAGTGATATGATCTAATTTGTGCTTTGGGAAGATCACTGACTGCCCAGTGGGACACAGATTGTGTGGAGCAGGAATGTAGTAAGAAGTACAGACATGTAGGAAGGCTGTTCCAATAGTCCAGCTAAGAAATTATGATAGCTGGGCTAGGGTGGTAGCTGTGGGGACAGTGGGCAGTGGGCAGGCTTGGCTGTTCTGTGAAAAAGTCTTCAGGAATTGCTGATGGTTTGGATATAAGGGGTGAGAAAAATAAAGGACTCAAGGGTGACTGCTAGGTTTTATTTTCTTAATGGCACATATTTTTATTTGAAATTATCTTGTTTATTTACTTCTTTACTGTTGATCTCCCTCATCAGGCTGTAGGTACCGTGAAAAGGAATCTTGCTTATCTTGTTCACTGCCTCAGCCTCAGTATCCAGAAGAGTGCCTGTTCCTTGAATGTATGTGTATATAAATATTGATTGAGTACTTAGTATGGACCAGGCCTGTGCTAAGGCTGAGATTCAGAGGAGAACAAGACAGAAAATGACCCATACGATCATGGAGCCTGCATTCTGGTAGAGGAGATAAACAATAAACACATAAACTGAGTTGTTTCAGGTTTTCATAAATGCTTTGTTGACAAAAGGATGAAGAGAGTGGTTAAGGAAAAACCTCTTCTCTAGTTGTTCTGTTATTCTACATGTATCCATTAGACTCTAACGTCTGTGAAAGCAAGGACTAGGTCTCATATTCTTCATGTAGTACTAAGAAGATAGTATGTGCCCAGGAAATAAAAGTGGGCTTGTCAAGCCCGGAAGCCATGCTCAGTTCCTGGAGCACCCTCAGTACCTGTTTTGTTATCTATGTGATGTGACCTGCTAAGGAAATTGTCCAAGTCTCTCCTTTGTTGTGTAGGTCAACAATGCCTAGACCCATGAGTCTCACCTGGACCGGCCTGTAATTTAACTGCCTGCCTGACTCTGATTGCTAATAGGCATGGGTAGCCACCTATGGATTTGCACAGCCACAACCAGCCTTGCTACAAATGTAGCAGCAGATAGTGCCTCAAGGTCGCTAGGGAAGAAATGAATCTGTAAGGTGAATAAACTAAGGCCGATAAGCATGGAGTGCCAGAAAGTAGAGCCCAGAGGGATCTGAGGAACATCTGCATGTTTATTAATAAACAAACAAACAAACCACCTCCTCCTCTACTTAAGGAACACAGTGAGATCTTCTCTTATGAAGTCATTTCTCCCACGGCTTCTGCTTTGAACAGAAGATTTTCAAAAGAGCTTTGTTTGCCCTTAAGCGGTCTTATCCTCAGATAAGGATAAACGATCAGAGAAAAATTTCACGGGGTTGTTGGTCAGCTATCAAAATGAAAAATGAAAATCTTCCCTAACTGGAGTAAATGTGGAATGCTTGAATAGTGCAGCAGCTTTTAGTCATTCTTTTACAACTGCTATACACATTGCAGCCAGAAAAGACATTTTAGTTGTCAGGTAGTCAATAAATATTTATTACATGCTTCCTGTATACTGGTCCTCCACTGGGAACTGTTCCTAAAGGTTTGTTTTCTTGTTACTTTTCTTGTCCCTGTGTTCCTCATAACTCAAAACTGCTGACCCATTTAGGAGGTATGGGAAAGCAAGATTGATCAGAAAGCAGACTGGGAAGAGACAAGTCGTGATAATTCTTATGCTGTCAAAAACTGAGTTTAGCATCATGCTAAGCAGGCAGTATTCAATTCATAATTCAAAACTGAGTGTCCCAGTGAATGGGGCCCTGCAAAGTCAATGTCTGATTGTTTTCTTGCTGATAAACACCATGATCAAAGATCTCTTCGCTTTGGCTTAAATCATAAACAAGTTTGGAGCACCTACCATGTATGGCCACCCTCCTCAGAGTGAGGCAGGATATTGAGGTACCCCCAGTGTGGTGTCTGACTTCTGGGGACTCAGTGTGAAATGACTGTGGAGAAGATGTGTTTATGAAGACTGTGTCTTAAGGGAGAATGTACTAAGTGAAATGTGAAGTCTGGTAGGTACACAGGAGAAGGAGATATTAATACTTCTTGGGGGGAATCCAGGCCTTACCAAAGAACCTCCTGCACACTGTCCCCCAGGTCCTCAATTTGAATGTTTCTTTTGGATTATTCATCTTCTCTATCTTGTGGCAGGCCTCATGAAGACTGGTATGTGCATCTGTGTTTGCTTTTATCAGATAATCTTCTACCTACTTTGAGTTTACCTTCTGTTTCTAATTCCTTGCTTAACTTCTGTGTTCCTTGCACAGCAGCATCTGATATCCTGCATGTTAGTTCTTTGTTTTCTCTACCCAACTGAAAATTACTAATGCAAAATTATATTAGCAAAATGGGCATAACCAAAATCACCACTGCTGGGATAGTTAATGAGCAGAGGTCTCCCATTTGCTCCCCACCCACCAGTCTCTCTCCTGCCCTTTCAAGGCAGATGGGTTGCTGACTCACTAATTTCCCACATGTTACAATCTTTTCCTGTGATGCAGAAAGCTATGTGTATTTCCCCACTCCTGAGGTGACTGAACTATTTAAGTAGTTTTGATAATTCATTGCTTTAAAAAATACAAAGATTTGAATAATATAGATTAACGTTTTACTTGACTACCCCCACCACCCTATTGAGGTCAGTATTCTTAGATATAACAAACAAGGTGAGTTTGATCTATATTCTTCCAGATTTTGTTCCCATGCACTGACTATGTATATGTGTGTGTATGTGTGTTTGTATGTAGTTTTGTGCTTTTTTCTAACAACTCAGCTGCCAAATGATCAGTGCATATAGCACTACTTCATTGTTTTTATTCTCTTGACTGTCATTCATGTATTTCTAACTCTTTGTATGCCTAATATTTTTTGTTCGAATGCCAGGCATTGTTTTAAAAAACTGTTGATGCTCCATACATTTACCTTTCCTCTACTAGGCAGATCAGGTTGAAAGACTGATTGCCTTAATCCAACGACTGACTAAGTTGCATGAGAACAGGTTGCAATTTTGTTAAATTATTTTTTGTTCTCCCTATTTCAGAAGCATAGCCCTCCAGGGCTTTTGATTGTAATTCTTTGTCTCCTCAGCACTAAAAGACTGCAGAGTATCTGGTCTGCTTTTGAGAGATTTGGGCTTAGCTCTTTAGTCTTCTGCCCTGTGCAGCTTCTGAACATGACAAATAACTTGACAGGGAGACCACCTCTGTGTTCAAGGCTCCTCAAATCTTCAATTTTACCATCGAAGCTCTACATGGTTTCCAGAGGATCTGCTGGTTTCTTTGTCCTAGCAGCTTCCCTCTGCCTGAACCTACCTTAGATTCCATTCTCTAGAATGAGCCAGCTCAGGGTGGCAAATGTCCCTGAAGTTGGCTGCATGTCCTCAGATCACCTCTGAAATCTTTCCTTTCTAGAATTTTACTGTTGTTAGAACTTTCGGCTTCATTAACTTTCTAATATCCTTAAATATGTGATTTTTGTAATTTATTTAACTTTTCTAGTTGTTTTCAGTGGGCATGTTGGCCTGCCATGAACAACTGCATTATACTTAGAAGTAGAACCCAAGGTTATTTATAGATTCAATGCCATCCCCATCAAGCTACCAATGAGTTTCTTCACTGAATTGGAAAAAACTGCTTTAAAGTTCATATGGAACCAAAAAAGAGCCCGCATTGCCAAGACAATCCTAAGTCAAAAGGACAAAGCCGGAGGCGTCACGCTACCTGACTTCAAACTGTACTACAAGGCTACAGTAACCAAAACAGCATGGTACTGGTACCAAAACAGAGATATAGACCAATGGAACAGAACGGAGCCTTCAGAAATAATGCCACACACCTACAACCATCTGATCTTTGACAAACCTGACAAAAACAAGAAATGGGGAAAGGATTCCCTATTTAATAAATGGTGCTGGGAAAATTGGCTAGCCATAAGTA
>NC_045440.1:97646187-97722415 GCF_002776525.5 Piliocolobus tephrosceles
CACTTATTCCAAAATTGACCACATAATTGGAAGTAAAGCACTCCTCAGCAAATGTAAAAGAACAGAAATTATAACAAACTGTCTCTCAGACCACAGTGCAATCAAACTAGAACTCAGGACTAAGAAACTCAATCAAAACCGCTCAACTACATGGAAACTGAACAACCTGCTCCTGAATGACTACTGGGTACATAACGAAATGAAAGCAGAAATAAAGATGTTCTTTGAAACCAATGAGAACAAAGATACAACATACCAGAATCTCTGGGACACATTTAAAGCAGTGTGTAGAGGGAAATTTATAGCACTAAGTGCCCACAAGAGAAAGCAGGAAAGATCTAAAATTGACACTCTAACATCACAATTAAAAGAACTAGAGAGGCAAGAGCAAACACATTCAAAAGCTAGCAGAAGGCAAGAAATAACTAAGATCAGAGCAGAACTGAAGGAGATAGAGACACAAAAAACCCTCCAAAAAATCAATGAATCCAGGAGTTGGTTTTTTGAAAAGATCAACAAAATTGACAGACCGCTAGCAAGGCTAATAAAGAAGAAAAGAGAGAGGAATCAAATAGACGCAATAAAAAATGATAAAGGGGATATCACCACCGACCCCACAGAAATACAAACTACCATCAGAGAATACTATAAACACCTCTACGCAAATCAACTAGAAAATCTAGAAGAAATGGATAATTTCCTGGACACGTACACTCTTCCAAGACTAAACCAGGAAGAAGTTGAATCCCTGAATAGACCAATAGCAGCCTCTGAAATTGAGGCAACAATTAATAGCCTACCCACCAAAAAAAGCCCAGGACCAGATGGATTCACAGCTGAATTCTACCAGAGGTACAAGGAGGAGCTGGTACCATTCCTTCTGAAACTATTCCAATCAATAGAAAAAGAGGGAATCCTCCCTAACTCATTTTATGAGGCCAACATCATCCTGATACCAAAGCCTGGCAGAGACACAACAAAAAAAGAGAATTTTAGACCAATCTCCCTGATGAACATCGATGCAAAAATCCTCAATAAAATACTGGCAAACCGGATTCAGCAGCACATCAAAAAGCTTATCCACCATGATCAAGTGGGCTTCATCCCTGGGATGCAAGGCTGGTTCAACATTCACAAATCAATAAACGTAATCCAGCATATCAACAGAACCAAAGACAAGAACCACATGATTATCTCAATAGATGCAGAAAAGGCTTTTGACAAAATTCAACAGCCCTTCATGCTAAAAACGCTCAACAAATTCGGTATTGATGGAACGTACCTCAAAATAATAAGAGCTATTTATGACAAACCCACAGCTAATATCATACTGAATGGGCAAAAACTGGAAAAGTTCCCTTTGAAAACTGGCACAAGACAGGGATGCCCTCTCTCACCACTCCTATTCAACATAGTGTTGGAAGTTCTGGCTAGGGCAATCAGGCAAGAGAAAGAAATCAAGGGTATTCAGTTAGGAAAAGAAGAAGTCAAATTGTCCCTGTTTGCAGATGACATGATTGTGTATTTAGAAAACCCCATCGTCTCAGCCCAAAATCTTCTTAAGCTGATAAGCAACTTCAGCAAAGTCTCAGGATACAAAATTAATGTGCAAAAATCACAAGCATTCTTATACACCAGTAACAGACAAGCAGAGAGCCAAATCAGGAATGAACTTCCATTCACAATTGCTTCAAAGAGAATAAAATACCTAGGAATCCAACTTACAAGGGATGTAAAGGACCTCTTCAAGGAGAACTACAAACCACTGCTCAGTGAAATCAAAGAGGACACAAACAAATGGAAGAACATACCATGCTCATGGATAGGCAGAATCAATATTGTGAAAATGGCCATACTGCCCAAGGTAATTTATAGATTCAATGCCATCCCCATCAAGCTACCAATGAGTTTCTTCACCGAA
This sequence comes from Piliocolobus tephrosceles, assembly GCF_002776525.5. Classification (NCBI taxonomy): domain Eukaryota; kingdom Metazoa; phylum Chordata; class Mammalia; order Primates; family Cercopithecidae; genus Piliocolobus; species Piliocolobus tephrosceles. Next base: position 97,648,109 of record NC_045440.1, read on the forward strand.
TTGGAAAAAACTGCTTTAAAGTTCATATGGAACCAAAAAAGAGCCCGTATTGCCAAGACAATCCTAAGTCAAAAGGACAAAGCCGGAGGCGTCACGCTACCTGACTTCAAACTATACTACAAGGCTACAGTAACCAAAACAGCATGGTACTGGTACCAAAACAGAGATATAGACCAATGGAACAGAACGGAGCCTTCAGAAATAATGCCACACATCTACAACCATCTGATATTTGACAAACCTGAGAAAAACAAGAAATGGGGAAAGGATTCCCTATTTAATAAATGGTGCTGGGAAAATTGGCTAGCCATAAGTAGAAAGCTGAAACTGGATCCTTTCCTTACTCCTTATACGAAGATTAATTCAAGATGGATTAGAGACTTAAATGTTAGACCTAATACCATAAAAACCCTAGAAGAAAATCTAGGTAGTACCATTCAGGACATAGGCATGGGCAAGGACTTCATGTCTAAAACACCAAAAGCAACGGCAGCAAAAGCCAAAATTGACAAATGGGATCTCATTAAACTAAAGAGCTTCTGCACAGCAAAAGAAACTACCATCAGAGTGAACAGGCAACCTACAGAATGGGAGAAAATTTTTGCAATCTACTCATCTGACAAAGGGCTAATTTCCAGAATCTACAAAGAACTCAAACAAATATACAAGAAAAAAACAAACAACCCCATCAAAAAGTGGGCAAAGGATATGAACAGACATTTCTCAAAAGAAGACATTCTTACAGCCAACAGACACATGAAAAAATGCTCATCATCACTGGCCATCAGAGAAATGCAAATCAAAACCACAATGAGATACCATCTCACACCAGTTAGAATGGCAATCATTAAAAAATCAGGAAACAACAGGTGTTGGAGAGGATGTGGAGAAATAGGAACACTTGTACACTGTTGGTGGGATTGTAAACTAGTTCAACCATTATGGAAAACAGTATGGCGATTCCTCAAGGATCTAGAACTAGATGTACCATATGACCCAGCCATTCCCACTACTAGGTATATACCCAAAGGATTATAAATTATGCTACTACAAAGACACATGCACACGTATGTTTATTGCGGCACTATTCACAATAGCAAAGACTTGGAATCAACCCAAATGTCCATCAGTGACAGACTGGATTAAGAAAATGTGGCACATATACACCATGGAACACTATGCAGCCATAAAAAAGGATGAGTTTGCGTCCTTTGTAGGGACATGGATGCAGCTGGAAACCATCATTTTTAGCAAACTATCACAAGAAGAGAAAACCAAACACCGCATGTTCTCACTCATAGGTGGGAACTGAACAATGAGCTCACTTGGACTCGGGAAGGGGAACATCACACACTGGGGCCTATCATGGGGAGGGGGGAGGGGGGAGGGATTGCATTGGGGAGTTATACCTGATATAAATGATGAATTGATGGGTGCTGACGAGTTGATGGGTGCAGCACACCAACATGGCACATGTATACATATGTAACAAACCTGCACGTTATGCACATGTACCCTAGAACTTAAAGTATAATTAAAAAAAAAAAAAGAAAAACAAAAAGAAAAAAAAAAAAAAAAGAAGTAGAACTTCTCCCTCATTGCTTTTAACTCCTTCAGATTCTTTCATTGCATGATATCTGTGGTATATTTGGCCATTTCCCTATTGATAGACATGCTGATTTTTTTTTATTTGTCACTGTTACAGTCTTATAATTCAAAATGAAGTACATACATTTTGGGTACTTATTTATAACAATTACTAATATCTGGAATTTCTGGATTTAAAATACAGATTTTTAATTTTAACAGAGATTGCCAAATTATTCTCCCAAAAGACTTAAATTTAAATCTCAGGGGCTGAGGCTTCTCATTAAATAAACCAGGTCTATCTCTGACCTTATAGGTTGGCCCTAGTACCAAACAGTTCTACTAGGAACATTGAGAGTTCTATTAACTCTTTTAGAGACTCTGAGCACACTGAAAGCTTACCTGCCATGTTGTCCTTGCCACTCTTACCTCAGTGCTCTCCTGTGGGTACATTTAGTACCTTTACAATGTGTGCAATGATCATGCCATGGATTATAAGAGTTTAACACATTTTCTAAGACACCAAGTGAGTAATGTAGATACTGAGGAGATATTCAGTAGAAAAAACCAGATCACTGATAATAGCTTATTTTCAATACAGGCAATTTCTCAGTTGAAAAGCTTAGCTATTATTGCTATGGCCATGGCTTCAAAGCTGTGAGGTTCGCTTTTTATTTATATTGGCAGTTTTCCCATGTGCTTATAAAAATCAGTCCTTTGAATGGTTTACTCAGTGTATTTGAATACCTTTTCCAATTCTCTGAAGCTCCTTGGTCCAGTAACAGTTTCTTTCCTTGGCAGACCATGAGGAGTGGGAAAGTAGCTTTTTCTAAGTAGGCATTGATTGGTATTGAGCAGAGGGAAAGATTGGAGCTGGTGAACATGGGGTGTGCCATTGTGTTCAGCCAACAGGAGCTCTTCCAGTTCATAAGGTAGGTATGCTGGAATAGTTGCCTTGGTTCTCCTTTCACTTCAGGGTGGAGTTAAGCTCCTGGCTCAGTAGGGAGGAAGCAGGATAAGTTTTAGCCTCTGGACACTTAATCTAAACTTCTAAAGAAAAATTGCTTATTCCTTTTTTCCTTCTCAATGGCTTACCGTTAAGCAGCATTAATATACTGCCTATTGTACTGAAGCAAGAACCTGTAGTACCTATTTTCAAAACTAGTAAATGGATTTTCAATGTGAGTGTCTTGGTAATAAATGCTGGTTTATTTTGAATTTTAAAATGTATTTAGATTTTTTTACTGACATTTTAACTCTTTGAAATATAATGGAGGAAGGGTCAGAAATAAAGCAATCTTTCTTCTGGATTCATTCATTTAGTCACTCTTCTTTAAGCAGTTGTTAAATCTCTCTTATGCATTTGACACTGGGCTTTGCACTAGTGATAGAAAAATGAATAAGACTGTGATATCTTTTTTGGTACTACATCATATAAATTGTCTAGATTGTACTTCTAAGCCAGCATGAGCATTTTAGAATATAAAAAATAGAAACCAAACCAAGAAACTCTAGTTTGGAGCAAAATTATATGCCCAGTTGTCTAAGAAAGGGCTTTGCTTTTTACCAGTGATTTAGAATTTTATGACTAAGACTAAGCAGAAAATTGGGAAGAACAGTGAAAAGGGCAAGAAGTTAATGGAGTGGGGTCAGAGCTGAGAGGACAAAATCTAAATGGAAGGGGGAAAAGCAATAAGGATTGAGGAAGGTTGTTTAGGTCACTACACTTACAAGATCTTCTATTTCCCAATTAGTACATTCTGACCCTGAAGACGTGTAAGTACATGACGAGGATGTCACTGGATTGTGACAAATTCTTCACATTCTCACTTCCCTTTGCTAATTCTGGCATCAGAAGTTATTGCAGAGAACATACTCAACCGTCTGTGGAGATACATCTAAAACAGATGTGCCTATTATTAAACAAACATGGCATGTTTAAATCCATATTTATTTATTAAACAAAAATTAGATAATTACTCTGATTATCTGGTACTTATTGCTACCCACAGGGGTCATACACATGACAAACACAAAGGGCCAGCACTCAGAGAATGAAAAGCCTAGAGAGAGGCCAGGCTGGGATAGTGCCGACCCCGACATAAGATAGAGTATGATTAGGACTTTAAAGGAAATACAAAAAAATATGAGGGCACTCAGGAAGAAAAGCACTTTTGGTTGTTGTGGATACAGGTAGAGGGAGAAAGCACAAACAACTCAGAGAAACTTTCATGAAGTAGATAGTATGCTAACTGGCCATGGAAAATGGTTTGAATGTCAACAAGTGATGGGATCTCAACAGGGATGAAGGATACAGGTGTCATGGGTGAGGCAGTGGCATAAGCAAAGCCATGAAGGAGGACAGCTTGTTTGATGACTAGCAGTGTGTGTTACAGGCGATGGGGTGGAGGATGCAGAGAAGCAATGTATTTTGAGACCACACAACTATGCCTTTAAATCCCAGCCCTTCCACTTATATATATGGGACCATGCCTGGTTGCTTAACCTTTCTAAATCTCAGATTACTCATCTTTAATTTGGGGACAATAATATTGATTTTTGCATTTGTGTATGTGTGTGTGCGCATTTGTCTGAGAGAGAGAGAGAGATCGGAGAGAAAGACTGGTTATAATCTATGTAAACCTTCTGGTGCTCAATAAGTGGTAGTAATTATTATGGCAAGTAGTTAGGCTGTCTCAATTTTGGACAATGTGTTAGATAAAATAAAAAAAATTTGTCAAATTTTGGGTGATCTTAAGGAGCTAGTTTAGGAATATGGATTTACTTTGATAGGCATTGGAAAGCCATTGAAGGTTTTTGACTAGAGAATGATGTGATTAGGGCTTAGAATTGCGGTGCTGATTCTAGATATATTGAGGAGCTACGACATAAAGGATTAGAACAATTAGATATGAACCACGGTGTCAGACACATACATATCTGTTCTTTACTCTCTTACAGTTATAAAAACCCTGATTTTTAGCTGGAAACATGGCTATCTAAAATGAAGACCCTATTTATCTGTTTTGCTTGTGGCTAAGTGTGCCTGTGTGATGATGTTCTGGCCAGAAGTATCATGCAGTAGCATACCTAAAAGATGGCTGACCCACGTTTTACCTCTTTCTTCTTTATCAGATACTTCCTCTATCCTGCTTCTTAGATTACCTGCCGTCTTGGTCTAGGTCCAGCTGCTAATTTGGACCCTAGCAATATAGGAGGGATGAGCTGACAGGAGACTGAGTCCCAAAGAACTTCATGGAACAGAATTCTGTCACACAGTCCCTCGACTAAATTTCACTAGCCTTCTACATGAGAAAAGAATAAACTACCTTGTTGAAACCTCTGAGACTTTGAGATTATGTTACATGCAGTTGATCTTACAATCTGATTCTAACCAATTCAGATATGGAGGGAAAAAAATGAATAGGAACTTAGTTTCTAGAATTTCAAGCCAGTAGCCATTATAGGAATATAAGGAAATGTGTTTGGAGCAGGGGAAGGGAAGGATGATGGTTTTGGTTTGGGATTCAATCCAGGTGGAAATGTCAGGTAATTGGAAACAAATGTCAGGAGCTTAGAAGAGAGGCCAGAGTTGGAGGTTTAGACTTGGAGTGGGAAGCAGGACTTTAAATAGCTCTGATAGTTGAATGTATGACAGGGGAAGAAATTTTCAAGGGAGAAAAGTATAAAAAGAGTGCAAAAACCTGAAGGCTGACCCTGGACTAAGTATCTGCTTTATACAGGTGGAGGAGGCAATAGAGATAGTGAAATTGGGCAGGAGGAGAAGTGTGGTGAAGGTGAGGGAAAAGGGAAGAAGGGTTGAGGCTGAATTAATGAGCTTATTTCTTTTGCATATGGCATGTAGGAGAGGAAAAGGATTCCTAGGTTTCTTGTAGTCAAGAATGTACTGATTATATGCTTTTGCTGCATTAATGAATACAGCACTATTTTATTTAGTGTTTCAGGAAATGCTTCGATTCCAGCATTGTTTTCCTCTTTTTTTTCTTTTTTCTTTTTTGTTATACCTTAAGTTCTAGGGTACATGTGCACAACGTACAGGTTTGTTACATATGTATACATGTGCCATGTTGGTGTGCTAACAGCTTTGCTAGGCTCTTCTCAAGTGAGTAGCTACACGCCAAAGTGTCTCAGTGACAGCATTGCCAAGGAGTTTTATGGAGAATGGATGGTCTTGATTGGAAAGTCACTTAATGGCTTTTAAAGTTGTGAGCAGATGATCATACTGCATAAGTGACAGACTATGAAGTCTGAGACCTCATGAATGGTTTTGATGTTGGCATCAAATACAATTACTAACAAATTAGATCTGACATATTTTAATGGTATGTATAATTATTATTGGTCTTCATGATTATCGGCTACATAGTAACTGCTATCACTGGTAATAGCCAGTATTACTTTTGTCTGGACATGAACCAGACATTTATGGAAATAACTTGAGGAAGAATGATATTGAGAATTGAGAGAGAGGGTGTTTTGTGCCAAAAGGAAGGTTTAGGGGAGGTGGACACTATTCCTCTCTCACTTCCTATCCAGCTTATTCTGGAACTGGAGGCCTGCAGTGCCTCACCCTGTCAAGCTGACCTAGGCAACTAGTATATTTAGCTGTTCCAGTCCCCACTCTCCAGATTTGGCCACATTCTCTCAGTTGGAGATGATGGAAGATATTGCCATCTGGAGTTCTCTGATTTCCTGTAAGTTCTTTGAGACTTTATGCATGGCCTCACCCAAAGCTTTTCCTTCACCCCAACAGGAGAGAAGGAGGCTGCAGACCACAGAAACTTCAGAGATGATGATTTATGTGGGCTCATCAGAAGTCTAAAGGGACATGTCTGTATTCTTAAAGGGTACAGGAACCTCAAAGAGCCAATTGGCCCAAGAAGCAGTATACAGAATATATACTGTATACAGAAAATATTCTGTATACAGTATATATTTCAAAGATAAAACAATGCAGAGTGCAAGATTATAGGAAACCCAAAAGTGTCACAAACCATGGTAAGAAAATATCCCATTGACTGCCATATTTTCCAAAACTAAAAGAGTGCCTCAATAAATGTTTGTTAAATGAGTTTTGAATAAATATCTTTATTTCAGTAATATTTAAAAATGCTTCCTAAATCTACCTGTCCTCTGTATTTTCAAACATAGGGAAATAAGCACCAATAGCTAATTGGAGAAATAGGATGGGGATGGGGCACAGCATGAGGAGAGGATGAGAGTATGTGTCTCCCAGAAAACATTTATTGTAGGTATTGGTTCAAATGCCAGTTCCTTTCATTCCTAGTTGTGTGATATTGGGCAAATTACTTAAATTTGAGTCAAAGTGTCTCCACTGTTAAACTAAGTAACACTTTCTACTTTATAACATTATTGTGTAAAGTAGGTAAAATTTATGAGAACAGGCTTAGTAAATTCTAAGTGACAAAATGTTAGGTGTTATTACTGATATTTATAACAACAATAATAATAATAAAATAATAAAAAATGGAACATGGCCAGGGAGTAGTGAGGGGTCATACCATTGGTGTGAAAGCTGGATTTGAATGTTAGTTTCTCTGGATCATATGGTAACTCTGCCTCTCCAGGATTTAACTTAGAATCAACAGCTCCCCGAACAACAGCTGAGCTCTATCCGGTTTGAACACGTGAACTAGTTCTCTCACTCAGTGAGAGCCTGTGAGTCTGTCTGGAGTAGAGAGGTGGTTATTGAGATTAAACCCACCACAGTGGGCTGTCTCTGTCTCGGGGAAGAATAACAGAGAAGGAGGTTCTGCACACCTGTCTGACTTAGCGCTGAGCAGCACATAGATGTGTACCCAGGTATCTCATGCCTTATGCCCAGCGGGACCCCTCCTGGTGTGTATGGTCGATATGCTACCCTGTGGAAGGTGGCTATTTATTGAATTCCTATTCCACTCAACTTCAGTTTATCTGACTTTGGAGGGGTTGCAACTCGGCCTTGCCTCTTAAGCTGAGCTTTCTTTGGAATTGCTGTGTGACTGGTTCTTTGACAGACTTAGTTAGAAATTCAGATGATATTGATTTAAAATAGACCCATGGGGTTTGAGAACAGTTAGGGAGAGCACAGATGAGAAGGAGAGGTTAAATTTTTTCTAAACTCAAGTTGTCTATGCTAAATTCATTATCCCCCATTAACAGGAATAATCATGAAAATAATAATGTATAACTTTTTCACTCCATTCACTCATTTATTCATAAAATATTTATTAAGTGCCTCTGTACTAGGGTGTATACTAAATGCTAGACATATATAGATAAATAGATAAACCATGCCTGTCTTAGGGAGTAAGGTGGAGAGCCTGAGGGCGGCATATAGGTTAGTCTGGCATATAATCTCAACAAGCTTTTGGAAAGATGAATCGTTTTCCTTAGAGGCAGGAATTTCATTTATTTTGGTCACAGATGTAGCCTGCCTCCATTGCCTGCCAAGAAGCTGGCTCAGCTAAGTACCCAATAGATGTTTTTTGAATTGGCTTAATATTTCTAATTGCATGATTAAGTGGCCAGAATGAGTTAATTTAACCCGTGAGTCCTTTTCACTCCTTTTACAGAGCTAGAAACTTTTCGTTGCCAGTCAACCTGGTAACCAAACATTTAAATTCTGGTAATTGGTAAATATGCCTCGTCACAGGTTTGTTGAATGATTTATTTTTCATAAAAGCAAGAGGTTCATGACAAGCTCAGCAAATCTGTTGGCGGTTTTAAGACATTATACCAGGTAGTTTAGGGAAATTTCTCGGCAAATGAGACCCTTTAGATTATATAATATTCTTGCAAGGCGACTAGGAAAAATTGTTTTTAAAATTATGTCTATTTTGCTATATTTAAAAGCAGAAATTATCTTATTATGGAGAATTGATTAAATATTTGATAGCATTTTTGTATGATTTAACATATTTATAGGTGTTAATTTCTCACAAAATTTAAGTTATAGCTCTAAGTGTAGAATTAATAGTTTCCCTTCGATTACAGTTTTTTGGTGTTAACTTTCATCTATTTTTGGATGATTTGACTTACCCTTCCTTTTTAAAATTCAAACTCTAAATTTAAGGCTATACGTCACCATAGTGTTTATGAAGTGAATTAAATCTTACAGAATGTTCCAGTGCAATCTGAAACTACAGCAACTACTTGAGATTTATGTCTGAAAAGTATTTTAATCAGTGATGGATTTGGAATTATTGCCAGCTGATTCCTGAATCCTTAGGCCTAGGCCTTAGGAGCACACTATCCAGATATTTATAAAATGCCTTTTTTCCAGTGTTCTGTTTATACTTTGACTTTGTGGTTTAAAAAAGAATACATTTGCCTTCTTCAAAGTACCAGATGAAAGTATTTTACATCAACTGAATACTGCATTTGAGCTGCCCAACAGTCCCTAACCCTGACTCCTTCTGCCTTAAAGGCATTTATTTCCTATCATCACCTATTTTCTCCAAGGCATGTGAGAAGAATATAGCCTATATTGTGGCATTTTTTGTGAATGCTAAGTTCTTGGCAATGTTTCTTATACCTTCCCTAGCTCTTCTTTTTTCCCTAAAAAGTATTGTCTTTTTGAAAGAAAAAATTAATTTCTTAATTTCTTAAACCAGATTAATTAAAACTGCAAAATGAAGGAAGGAACACCCACTAATACTTCAAAGCTCAGCAACAGAATCAAATCCTTTGAAGATCTGTCTGCTTCACTCATCACTATTAATCAGTTTAAGACTATTTAGAAAAGGTGCTGAGAGAAAGAAATGAATAAAAATGGTCGAATAAAGCAATATTAAGCTGACACTATATAGTCAGGTTGGTAGAGTAAAAAAGCAGTTGAACTTACAGCTTTTTTAAAAAATTAAGAATGTTATATAGGTTGATGTTATTTTTATTATTATAAATGTAATATTTACTCTTTTTGCAAACTTGGAAAATGTAGAAAAGTTAAGAAGAACATAGAACTCATCCGTGATCCCACCACTCAGACAAAATCACTTTTACCTTTTCACCTATTTTTTAAGTCATTTTTTGCCATATAATTAATCAATTTGCATAAATACAAAATTGAGGTAACAGTATATGCATAATTTTGAAACATGTTTTAATCACTTTCTTGTGGCATTAAATATTCTTCAAAATATATTTTTAGTGGTTGCAGAGTTATATGACTTTCCCTTCCTTTATTTGGTCTTTAGTGTGTTTTTATGGTGCCCAGTTTCAGTCTCATGTTGATCTCCTTCCACCCTTTGTCTTCACCGAGTCACTCTTGGCTCACTGTGGTAATCATTAGCACTGGTTTCTAGATATTTCTGGCTCTTCACCTGCATAAAACAGAGCTATACGTCCCAGTTCCTTGGAGTTTGGGTGAGGACATGTGACTTTTTCTAACTAATGAGATGTGAGTAGAGCATTTAATTACTGATGAGAGAGACCTTTCCGAGTGCTGTCCTCTTTGCCTCAGTGACTGGCAGCTTTCCAAAGTGTGGCTGCTCCATTAGCGTGGATCCCAGAGTGAGGCTGAGGGCAACGTGAACACCCAGCTGGCCTGGGATGGATAGGTAATGTGAGCAGAAAACGAAACTTTGTTTAAGTGAATGAAATCTTAGGGGCTGTTTGTTATCAGTGAATAAGTTTGCCTGTCTTAACTGATACACCGATCCTTTGTATCTAGATTGGGAATCTGATTTAGACCTTGTGGTCATCTTACAGACTCATGTTCACCTTCACATCTATAAATTACGTGGCAGGTCATTGTATACACTTTCTCAAACAATTGGGGAATCTTTGCGCCATGCATCTGTTTTCAGGGTGTTTATTATCCCATATTTTTATTATCCCATATTTCCTCTATTCCCTGTGTATAAAACTTTATATTGCTTATCATAGTTTACATACAACTTGACATTTTCTATATATATCAAAAATTTTCATGTGTTTCCTACACTGCATAATTAACACTTTAATGACTGCAAAATATTCCACTGAAATTGAACACCATAATTTATTTATTTATTTTTATTTTTTTATTATTATTTTTTATTATACTTTAAGTTCTAGGGTACATGTGCATAACGTGCAGGTTTGTTACATATATATATATATGTGCCATGTTGGTGTGCTGCACCCATCAACTCGTCAGCACCCATCAATTCATCATTTATATCAGGTATAACTCCCCAATGCAATCCCTCCCCCCTCCCCCCTCCCCATGATAGGTCCCATTGTGTGATGTTCCCCTTCCCGAGTCCAAGTGAGCTCATTGTTCAGTTCCCACCTATGAGTGAGAACATGCGGGAACACCATAATTTATACTACAATTTCCTTATTACTGGTTTTTCAGTTTGCTGCATTTTTTTTTTTGAAATTCTGTTGGAATAAATAATTTTTAGAGCATTTGGAAACAAATATACTAGAATGTATACATCTAATCAGTATTATCACATAAATAACTTCTAAGTCTAAACGCATATTCTGTTGAAGGTGCCATTGATGTAAACATTTCTAATCTCTTTTAAAATGGTCTTTATGGTCAATTGATGAGCTACAAATTACAAATAAGTCTCATTATTTTATAATATATCTTGATTTAAACCCCAAATCATTCTTTCATTTTGTTAATCATATTTTGGCTCTTTTCAAAGATTAATTCTAATTTTAAAGCACCAACTTTTGCCTTCATTTAGACCATTTGGAAGGCTGCCAAATGCTCCGAAGGCAATTTCAGAGGAAAAATTCCAAAACTGTTAACAGCAATGGGCAATTGACATAATAACTGTGCAGCCTACCATCGTGATGATGGTTTTAGAGAAAAAAACACTCCTTTTTAAATGTGAGTTTGAGTAGATTTGTTACTGTAATCATTAAATCCATAACTCTATAGTCACACTGGGCATGGATCTAATATTGTTCAAAATAAATGCCAGTTGCTTGATAGCAGGGACTGATTCTTTCACAGCATCTGCATTAGTGTCCTGCACATGGTAAGTACTTAGGTGTATTTGTGGTCGAGTCTGTGAACGTGATGCCTGTTGAGATCACACTTTTTTCATTGACAAGGACCTATCTTTGAATAAATTCTTTCTGCTGATAAAGTCTTGAAGTCTCCAGCACTCTAGACTTACAGCATTAGCATCATGTGGGAATTTGTTAGAAATGAAAGTTCTCTGGCCTCACCCTGGACCTACTAAATCAGAAATTCTAGAGGTTGGGCCAGCAATCTGTTTTAGCAAGACTTCCATGTTATTCTGACACATAATAACTAAATGGTAAAGTTAGCCTGAAGAAAAACTGAAAATAAAGATCAAAGAGATGATTATATAATGAAAGAAAGTTGGTGTTAGAAGCCACAGACTAGCAAAATTCAATAAACATCTTCAGAGCACCTACTTTGGTCCAGAAATTGAGCTTATAGACACTAGGTACACAAAAGCAAAATAGATAGTGTCTATACAGAAGATGTAAATGTGTGTAAATGGGTATAAAATAAATACAAAGATGAGTGATACTTCGGTATAGAAGAACATGCAAAATATGGGTGGTGATGATCATAACTACCATTTATAAACCACATGTCTATCAGGCACAGTACAGTGCTTTATATATATTATTTTTTTCTGGTATGATTATCAGAAGGAATATAAAGATTAAAAGGTACTGCATTACTTAAACAGGTTCCCTTAAACCTGGAAAGAATAAAAGCCTGGTCACAAAGTTCATTTCTTGCCCAGAGTACTTGACCCATTCATGGACTCTGTGTTTGTTAGTTCACTTCAGAAATGAGTATATTGGCACCTATCTCAGAATTGATATACAGATTAAATAAGGTCATGTACGAAATTATTTATCTCAGTATATATCATCAATATTCATTAGATGGTAATCATTTTTATTGCTACTAACAGTAATCGTCATCATCCCAAAAGGGTGAGGGGCAATACAAGATAGATTCTATAGAGGTTAAAAGCATGACTCTAGCCAGATTGCCAGGGTTCAGTTCTGTCTTTGTCGACTTCTAGCTGTGAGACCATAGGCTTAGCCTCTCTGTTTCAATTTTGTCGTCTGTACAATGGGAACAGTAAGAGTCCTTCACAGGGTTGTAATAACTGGTAAATGAATTAATGTGTGAAAAGCACACAGCACACTGGCAGGCACAGGGCAAATGCTCAGTAAGTGCTAACTTGGAGTGTTCTGTCAAAAAGCCTAACATCTCTTTGTGGTATTTTGTGATTTTTGACAGAATGGTGTATGTTTTAGGCATCTATGGAACAAAAATATCACCCTTCCTTAAATCTGTGGCGTTCAGAGATCACTACATATTTGAATAAAGGCCTTTCTGTGATGTCTAACAGGAAGAAAAAAACGCTGATACCAAACTAAGGTTTAAAAAAGGCCAAGGGGAAGAAAATTTTATGCCAACAGTCATCCATTCTTATTTCATGGAAATACGTTATTTAAGCAGCTATACTGATAATGATGCACAGATGCTGTTTGTATACATTACTTTCCTCCTTTGAATTCACTAAGTACTGATTTCTTATTGGCGCCAGCAGTCTTCAGAATTAATTCTGTCCTCTTCTATATCACTGTGTGGGACAAATACCTCATAAACAATTTTTCTAAAGATTAGAAGACTAAAATATGTGTCTATTGCCTCAAAGGCAGAGAAGATGTACACAAATGTGAATAAACAGTTAAAACATTAACAGATGTATTGGAAGAGTCCTTGAACACACATGCGATTGACATCAAGAAAATATTAACTTTGTAATTCTGCCTAGATGGAACCACTGATGGGCTGGCACTATGGAGAGATTCAGCTGCAAGTATTTCATGTAACTGATGGTGTAAGGAAAGAACATTTCAATAGAGAGCTTTCTAATAATTTGCCACAGGTGCTCAAATGCCTGGGAGCTAGAATTTCAAGGATTCAAATTGCTGCTGTGATAGCTTCAGGCTTAGATTCTAGGTTTTTTTTTTTTTCTTTTTTTCTTTTTCTTTTCTTTTTTTTTTTTTTAAGCAGGCTGTGGCACATGTTTCTAAGAATTTAAGTCTATTTATTGTTGATGCTGCAGTTTGCTTGATTACAGTTTAAGAGGGTGACTGTAGTTTCTCAAAGAACCTAGTGAATATGAACTCAGTTTACATCATTGCAAACTCATGTTCAATCTCTATCCTGTGTGTACTGTGTTCAGTTATTTTCTTTTAACTTAACATTATTTCATCTACGTTTCTATGTACTACTTTCGACCCATTTACAGGTCATAGATGTCTTCTCTTTTGCCACTTCCTCTCCTGAAGTTTCTCTCCTGGGTTTCTTCCAGAATTCAACATACATATACAGATGCAGAGAACATCTTAGTACAAATTATTTTTTCTTTTTTTACGATATTGCCAAGGAGTTTGTTCTCCAAAGCAAAATAACCAAAACAAAATCAGAATTTTTATAGGTTTGCTGCATTGTGGGAGATCACACTCTAGAAAGATCAAACTAATTTAAGTGCCACCAGCGTTGGATGTATAGATTGACCATCTCTTATCCAAAATACTTGAGAACAGAAATGTTTTGGATTTTGAATTTTTTCAGATTTTGGAATAGTTACATGTACATAATGAGATATCATAGGGATAGGACCCAAGTCTTAAACATGCAGTTAACTTGTGTTTGAGATATACCTTATACACATAACCTAAATGTAATATTATGAAATATTTTAATACTTCTGTGCATGAGACAAAATTTTAACTGCATTTTGACTGCCACTGGCCACAGAAGTCGTGTGGAATTTTCCATCTGTGGCATCATGTTGGTGCTCAAAAAGTTTCAGAGCATTTCGGATTTGGGATTTTTGGATTAGGGATGTTTAACCCGTATGTATAATTTTCCCATAGCTTACACAGTACCAGATTTTATTGCAATTTAGGTGTGTAGTAACTTCTTACAGTAATTTTAATTCAGATTTACTTGGCAGGAAGTTATGTATCTGTGAGAGAAAAGGCTTAATATTTATAATTTGGAAATATATAATGCCCTGATTTATCATTTTGGTCATGGCAAACATTGGGTTATATTTGTCTGCAAATAGAAGAAAATTCGACTAATGGTGGTTGTATTAGTCAAGATTATCCAGAGAAACAAAACCAACAGGATGTGCAAGGAAGCAGAAATTGTAACATACAGTAGAATTAAATCAGAAAGGAAACAAGGAAACTCATATATTTTGTGATGTTTATTATGGGTTACAGAATGTACAGTAAACACAAAAGCTAACATTTATTCAATAGCTTCTAGCTCACAAAATATTAAGTGTAAAATTTTAGCTATTTTAAATTTTCTTTTATCTTTATTTCACAGGAACTTACCTCCTATATCTTTGAATCTTCTTTATGTTTTTATGTTTAAGAGAAAAAGCCAGAAGTCCTTCATCTATGGTGTGGATGTTAAATACCAAACAATTTTATTCCCTTTAACATTTTGACCATCTTCTTTCTTTCTTGCACTCTTGTGGAATTGGCTGCTTTCCTCTACTTTGGAAGAAGCTACGTTTTTCTGACACTGTAATCGTGTTCTTGTGAGATTTGCAGATGAACATAAGATAATAAACATGTCTGTTGAGTTTTGTTCACGTGGAGTCTGTCATCAATATGGAATAGAATTCAAGAATTTGACTTTTTCTTGCCTCTCTTCTGCCATCTCAAATGAATCATAAAAATTAGAAAGGACATTTAGTCCCATCTCCTCTCTCTTGAGCAGATTTCCTTTCCTTCTCTCTCTCTGTTTTTTTTTTTTTTTTTTAAACCCATGGGAGTTGGGAATATTTTAGTGCTCTCCCTTTGTGAATTATGGTGTAAATGAAACTTTTGCTTTTGTGTTGTTAACGACAGTTTAGAAGTCTTAGGTAAATTTACTCTTAAGGTGCTAGATATAAAAAAAATTAATAAAGTCAATTGAACATTTTCCAAGAGTTATTTTAAAGTTGATTTTTAAATCAAATAAGCTTTTCTAATAAGAAAAATAAGTGCTCCTTTTATTAGAAGCTTAAAAAAACCTCTATGGAAACAAAGATTATAGCTTCAAAAGCTCACAATCTTTACAATTCCCACCTCCAGACCTTTTTTAAGGAAATATTCCAAGGCTTTAAACTATTTGTGAATAATTTTTATTTTAGTCAATGTGTTATATGCCCCTGAAGAGACTTACATATTCTTCGTTGAGATACATAAGTGTCCTCTTGTTGGATATTTAACCTATAAGCTGATAGTCACTTTCAAGGATTGATTTGAGCTTTGCAAATTTTGAACTGCTCAGAAACATAAAGGGCTTGGTATCTTTTATAAGAAGCTAGTCAGAACTGCCTAACATGAAGGGAGTTTGATTGATGTGTGATAATCAGGTAGGAAATTCCAAACTTATTTATTTAAGCATTGCATTTATTTCATGTAGATCAAAGGAAAATATTCTGCTGGCTTCAAATGATGTCACTTTTCATAAGATACACAAGAAATTTAATGAAATTTGAAAAACTGATTTAAGACTTACATTTGTTTATGTTCATTTTATATTTTGGGTATACTATCTTGCAAGCACAAACACCAGCAGGCTTTGCTTTTACATATATCATAAGCTAGGTCCGTGGAAGTATAATTTTTTAATGAGATAGATACTAGGATTCTCTCCTTAAAGAAAAATTGGAAACTTAGGATTCTTATTTTGATTTTTATAATAGAAGTTTTATTTGGGATATAATTCAGGCACAATAAAACTTACTCCTTTAACTTGCATAGCTCTATGGTTTTTAGTATATTCACAGAGTTGTGCAACCACCATCACTATCTAATTTTAGGACATTTCAAATTCCCAAAAAGAAACGTCATACCTATTAACATTCCACTCTCCCCTACCAGTCCTGGGCAACCTAAAATTTACTTTCTATCTAAAACTTGAAATTTACATTATTGAATTTACACTCTGTCTAGATCTGCCTGTTCTGGGCATTTCATATAAATGGAATCTTGCAATATATGGTCTTTTGTGACTAGCTTCTTTCACTTAGAATAATGTTTTGAAGGTTCATCCATGTTGTAGCATGTACCAAATGTCATTTTGTATTGCTGAGTAATATTTCATTCTATGGCTATACTGCATTTTGTTTACACATTTATCATTTGATAGATATTAAGGTTGTTTCTACCTTTTGACTCTTAAAAATAATGCTGCTATGAATATTTGTGTGTAATGTTTCTTCATGTGGGCATATATTTTCATTTCTCTATAGTATATACCAAGGAGTAGAATTACTGGGCCATGTGATAAGTACATGTTTAACTTTTGAAGAACTGTCAAATTGTTTTCCAGAGTAACTATGCTATTTCACATGCAATGTACAAGGATTCAAATTTCTCCACATCCTCCCCAATGCTTGTTTTTATTTCTTTTTGATAATAGCCATCCTACTAGATGGAAAGTGACATCTCATTGAGGTTTTGATTTGCATTTCCCTTATGGCTAATCATGTTCAGCATCTTTTCATGTAATTATAATCCATTTATATATCTTCTTTGGAGAAATGTCTATTCAAATTATTTTCCCATTTTTATAATTGAATTTTAAAATTATTGAATTGTAAAAAATCTTTATATATTTTAGATACAAGTGCCTTATCAGATATATGATTTGTAAAAGTTTTCTCCCATTCTATGGGTTGCCTTTTTTACTTTTTGATGGTGTCCTCTAAAGCACAACAGTTTAACATTTCGATGGCTCAGTTTATCTGTTTTTTATTTTGTTGCTTGTGATTTTGGTGTTGTCTCTAAGGAACAATTTCCTTTCCCAAAGTCATGAAGTTTTATAGTTTTAGCTGTTACATATAAGGCTATGATTCATTTTGAAATTATTTTGTATATGGCATGATTTAAGAATGTAACTTTATTCTTTTGCATGTGGATGTCTGCTTTGCCCAGAACCATTTGTTGAAAATACTCTTCTATTCTTATTGAACCTGTCTGGGTATCTTTGTTGAAAATGAATTGGCCATTCCTATAAGGGTTTATTTCTGGACTCTCAATTCTACTCTATTGGTTTATATATCTATCCTTATACTAGTACCATGCTATCTTGGTTACTATAGTTTTAATATGGAAGTATGAGTTCTCCAACTTTTTTTTTTTTATTCTAACTTGTTTTGGTTATTTTGAATGATTTTCCATATGAATTTTATAATCAGCTTGTCAATTTCTTTTTTTAAAAAAAAGCAGCTGGAAGTTTGATAGGGATTGCATTAAATCTGTAAATCAACTTGGGGGCATTGCCATGTTAACAATATTAAGTATTCTACTTTATAAACAATGAACATCTTTCCATTTATTTAGATCTTTAATTTATTTTAAGAATATTTTATAGTTTTAAGTGTACAGGTCTCATTTGTTGGATAAATTTATTTGTACTATTTTATTGTTTTTATTATGATTACATGGACTGCTTAGTTAATTTAATTTTCAGATTACTCTTTGCTATTGTTGTGCTTTTGCATTATTCATTGCTGCTGTACAGTTGATTTTTGTATACTGGTCTTTTATCTGATAACCTTGATGAACTTCTTAATTAGTTCTAATAGTTGTGTGTGTGTGTGTGTGTGTGTGTGTGTGTGTTCCTTAGGATTTTCTGTATATAAGGTCATATCACTCTTTCTAGAAATTTGGCTTCAATATTAAAAATACATTAATACAAAACTAAATAATTAGTTAGAATAACATTTTATTAGAAATATTAACTTACTCAAAAAAAGATCATGTCATCTGTGCAAAGATATATTTTTACTTCTTCTTTTCCAATGTGGAATTTTTTAAATTTCTTTTTTCTCACTTGATTTCCCTGATTAGAATCTCCAGTAAAATGTTTACTAGGAGTGGGGAGACAAACATCCTTGTCTTATTTCTGATCTCAGGGGAAAAGCATTCAGTCTTTATCCATTACATATGATGTTAGCTGTGGGATATTTGTAGATGCTTTTTATCAGATTGAGGAAGTACTCTTTCATTAGTTTAATTAGTGATTTTATCATAAAAAAGTGCTAGATTCTGTGAAATACTTTTTCAGCATTTACTGAGATAATCGTGTGGCATTGTCCTTTATTATATTAATATAGTATATTACATCAATTGATTTTTGGATGTTAAATCAACTTTGTATTCCTGGGGTAAATTCCATTTGTTTATGGCATATAATCCTTTTTATATGTTGCTGGTTCTGTTTGCTGGTATTTTGTTAAGGATATTTTGCATTTATATTTATAAGGGATTTTTGGTCTGTAGTTTTCTTGTGATATCTTTGTCTGGTTTTGATGGCAGTAATGGTGGCCTTGTAGAATGAGTTGAGAAGGGTTCCCTCCTCTTCTGTTTTTTGGAAGAGTTTATAGAGGATTGTTATTCATCTTTAAATCTTATTTGGATTTGTGATGGCGTCCTTGGTAGTTTGCTCTTTGCTTTTATAAACGCAGAAGGGGCTTGTAAATGAAGACAGGACGGTGGTGTTTATGCTGATTGGTCCCTTTAGAGTAATTTTACTACAGTGAAAGTAGAGGATTTTAAATAAAACTGAGTCTTCATTTTGCCTCCTTCTATGAAACAATGATAGATGCTCCACCACTGGAAGACATGCTTAGTTTCAGAAACAAATTCAAAGGTTTTTATATCTTAAATTAAAATTAGAAGATGCCTTTCAGTGCCATCTCCTCAGCTGAGCCATGGGTGCATGCCCGGCTCACTGTCCCCACTTGAAGAAATCTTACCAGTAACCTGTAAGTACAAATCTGTCTAGAAACATTACTTAAAAGAGCCTGTTAGGAAGTGTTATACTGACCTTCTCTTGAATAAGAGTCTGAGAACAAGGAGAGTTTGTTGAATCCCAGACATCACGTAAGGTAATATGAATAATAAATATTTAGATTGTCTTCCTACATGTTGCAAGGTAATTTTTGGTCATTAATCACTCCACTAGCTCAGTGGGAAAAATTAGCACCGAAGAAGTAATAACAACTATTGTTTACTAAGTAATTACTATGTGCCAAACACTGTCTTAAATCCTTTATGTATACTCTCTGTTTTATTTTTCATAGCAATATTATGAGGTCAATGCTAACATTATTCTCCACTTTACAAATGAGGAAATTTAGAAACAAAGAGGTAATCTTAGTTGCAAAGAATGCTGGAGCTGGGGTCTGACCTAGGTTATGTGACCCCAGAACCTGAACCAGAATTTGGAGTAAATTATATGCATCCCAGGGATTTAGACTCAGGGTCTCTGTATTCCAAGTTCTGGGTTTGGAAGATAAATCTTTGTACTCCTTTTGATGAATAATAAAATTTGCAGTACACTCCTCCCGACCGACCTCCCTCCCTCCCTCCCTCCCTCCCTCCTTCCTTCCTTCCTTCCTTCCTTCCTTCCTTCCTTCCTTCCTTCCTTCCTTCCTTCCTCTTTTTTTTGAGATGGAGCCTTGCTCTGTCGCCCAGGCTGGAGTGCAGTGGTGCGATCTCGGCTCACTGCAACCTCTGCCTCCCGGGTTCAAGTGATTCTCCTTCCTCACTAACCCTGTAATCTCCTGGGATTACAGGTGACAGCCACCACACCCAGCTAATTTTTCTGTATTTTTAGTAGAGATGGGGTTTCACCATTTTGGCCAGGATGGTCGCGATCTCTTGACTTTGTGATCCGCCCATCTCAGCCTCCCAATGTGCTGGGACTACAAGCGTGGGCCACCGTGCCCGGCCTGCAGTCTACTTTTTAGAAATGTTCATAGAGGGTATACTCAGATGGTACTAATCACTTGAGATTAGACAGTTTCTGCAGGGATAATTGAATAGGCAAGTTAATAAAATAAATATTTAAAATGCATTGGTTGATTAATATGTTGGAGGGTAAGTGATTTACTTGTACATATTAATTATTTCCGCAAAATAACTCTATGAAATGGTATTATTATCACTTCCATTTATAGATGATGCCCCTGAAACAAAGATGTGGGTAACTTGCCCCGGGCCAATTAGCAGTAAGCCCAGATTTGAACCCAAGCAGTCTTGCTCCAGACTTTCTGTTTTTAACCATTCTACATTGCAGTTTCTCTAAGTAAATAGTCACCTAAAATATGGTTACAACAATACAATCACACCAAGAATATAGTTAGAGATAAGACTGCATCATTGTGTTTGTGCATGTGGAGACTGCAGCTGCTTCTATAGGAGATAAGCACCAAGCTATCATCTGTAGGAAAGAAATGTGTTGTAAGTGAAAGGAGGAGGAAAGCTGTTCTGTAAATATTAGACAAGCTGAAACAAATATAGAAATATGAAAAGAAAAAACTAATTTTCAAAAGGGAAGTTTTTAGCCTGTGCTTTAATAGAAGATAGGAATAGACTGTGGCATGCACTTGGAAGCTGTGACAGTTTGGTCCTGAGAGCTCTGTGGCTTGGGAGGGTTTGAAGCCATATCTCAGGGGTAAAAAGGAACCGTTTGAAAGGGCAATTTTAGAAAATGACTTTGATAAACTTCATTAGTAGATACAAAGTTGGAATCAACAGATTAATATAGACTTCAATTGTAAGTTTCTATGAATGTAAGAAACATCTAGAAATTAGCAGGAAAAAATCTGACCAGTTGGGATGGTATTTCTCCTTTAGTGCCAAAAGTGTAACAGTTATTTTTTTTCTCTTGTGGCAGTAAAATTAAGGGCCTGGATTTATTCAGCAACTTTTCTTCATGAGAATACGAATATATTCCCAGACATTATTCTATACTTTTCCTGCGTGGTGTTCTATAATGTGGAGTTATATATTTAGACCTCTGTGTTTGGGAAGAGAGTAGGCCCACTGGCAGGCAGTAACCACAGAGCTACATGTATCTGGGCCAGTTTTATTCCAGACATGTGGATCTTCTGGTCTGCAGCCTTGACAAACTTCAGAGTTCCCTTGTCTCCTTGTACAGATGTGTGTACCTTTTGATCATGAAGGCACTGTTAATGTCTTTCAGAGTTTGTGGGAATTTGCAACTTTGAAGGATCATCCAAATTATCACATAATTTACATATGATGATTATTAAATTGAAGTTTCTAATTTATTCTTAACAAAAAATAAAAATTACATTCACATCAAAAGCAGATAAATCAATACTACTCACCTTTCCTGTTTCCCAGATGCAAACAAAGATAAGTGGAAGTCAAATATCAATATACAGGTGCTTTCAAAAAAGTCTTTTGGTCTGTTTCCACTTTCAAGTAACCTGGTGGCTTCTTCTCTCAAGTCCTCACACAGGTATTCAGGAATACCAGGATGGCGTGCCTGAGATTCCAACAGCCTGTATTACGGTGGAAGATGCAGAAATGATGTCAAGAATGGCTTCTCGTGGGATCAAAATTGTCATTCAGCTAAAGATGGGGGCAAAGACCTATCCAGATACTGATTCCTTCAACACTGTAGCAGAGATCACTGGCAGCAAATATCCAGAACAGGTGAGTGAAGGAGAAGGCTGGCCTAAGAATACAGTTTCCTCTTCTAGTTTGAGTTATTAGAGATAGTTTGGGAAAGAGAGAACATGAAACCACCTAGATGGTCCTCATATATTCATCAAAGGTAGAAGCTTTATATATATTTTTTCTCATCAAAATTTTACCATGTTTACCATCTCATACCAGTCAGAATGGGTATTACTAAAATGTCAAAGAATAATAGATGTTGGTGAGGTTGTGGAGAAAAAGGAATACTTATATGTTGTTGGAGGGACTATAAATTACTTCAACCCCTGTGGAAAGCAGTTTGGAGATTTCTCAAATAACTGAAAATATAATTAGCATTTGACCCAGCCATCTCACTACTGTGTGTGTAACCAAAGGAAAGTAAATTGTTCTACTAAGATGATACCTGCACTCACATGTTTATTGCAGCACTATTCACAATAGCAAAGACATGGAGTCAACCTAGGTGCCCACCAGCTGGATAAAAAAAATATATATGGTCTTATATATACCATGGAATACTACCCAGCCATAGAAAAGAATGAAATCATGTCCCTTGCAGCAAGATGGGCACAACTGAAGGCCATTATCCCGAGTGAATTAACAAAGAAACAAAAACAAAAAGCATGTTCTCACTTACAAGTGGGAGCTAATCATTGGGTACACATGTACATAAAGATTGGAAGAATAGGCTGGGCACGGTGGCTCATGCCTATAATCCCAGCACTATGGGAGGCCGAGGTGGGCGGATCATGGGGTTAGGAGATCGAGACCATCCGGGCTAACATGGTGAAACCCCATCTCTAATAAAAATATAAAAAATTAGCCGGGCATGGTGGTGGGCACCTGTAGTCTCAGCTACTTGGCAGGCTGAGGCAGGAGAATGGTGTGAACCCGGGAGGCAGAGCATGCAGTGAGCCGGCACCACTGCACTCCAACCTGGGAGACAGAGTGAGACTCTGTCTCAAAGAAAAAAAAACCAGATCGGAAGAGTAGGCAATGGGGGCTCCAAAATGGGGGAGGGAGAGAGGGAAGCAAAATTTTAAAAAACTACCTGTTGGGTACTACATTACTCTTTGGGTGACAGGTTCAATTGAAGCCAAAACCTTAGCCTCATACCATATGTCCATATACCCCCTGAATCTAAAGGTTAAGTAATAAAAAATAAAAGTTTTACCACATTGACTGAAGAAGGGCAGGAGTAATTGCAGGACAGCATGGTATTTGTGGTGTGGAAGTTCAACCTCGGAACAGTTGAGAGTGGTATTTGTCCATATGTGTTGTATTTATTCCATTTGAAGCTAGCCTGGCATTTGAGATAAAACCAATAGTTAATACTTATTGTGCCTATTGTGTTAATTATCTTATTTACTCCTTTCAAAGCTTATGACTTTGGATATATTTTCTGTATTAGTCCATTCTCACCTTGCTATAAAGAAATACCTAAGACTGGGTAATTTATAAGAAAAGAGGTTTAATTGGTTCACAGTTCTGCAGGCTGTACAGGAAGCATGGCGGCATCTGCTTCTAGGAAGGCTTCAGGGAGCTTTCAGTCATGGCAAAAGGCAAAAATGGGAGTGAAGTGTCTTACATGGCAGGAGCAGGAGCAAAGGGGAGGGGAGATGCCACACACTTTTAAACAACCAGATCTCATGAGAACTTACTAAACAAGAACAGCACCAAGGGGATGGTGCTAAATCATTCCTGAGAAACAGCCCGTATAATCCAGTCATCTCTCACCAGGCCTCACCTCCAACATTCAGAATTAAAATTCTACCTGAGATTTGGGGAGGGACACAGACCTAAATCATGAAATTTCTTCATTTTATAGGTGAGAAAACAAACCTACAAGGAAACTCAGTTACCCAAGGTCCACACAGCTAGTAGGCAGCTAAGAAGGAATTCAAACCCAGGATCTTGTGACTATTAAACCAAGCTTTAAACCAGTTTATATGCAGTTTCCAGAGTTTATGAATTTATCTGCAAATAATGGGATAGTATGCAAGTAATTAACAGAATTATTGTGAGGACTAGATTAGGTAAGGCACATCAAATAGCTTTGTCAAGTGTTTGGCACATCATAGACATGGAGTGTTTGGCACATCACAGCTCACTGAATGTAAGTTTCCTTTGTATGGCATCAAGTGTGCAATAAACACTTTTTATAAGGTTTCTGGTGCAAATCTCATACATTAGTTATTGAAATTCTAAAAATGGAACTTAGAAATGTTATTTAGAAATTTCAGACTTGTATTTTGTTTGACAGCATCAGTGGGATGAAGGAAAGGGTGAAGAGTGATGGCGTTTGGTGATGGAGAAACAAGTCTTCTGCGTATGACTTCTCCCAGACTAAGGACTGGGAAACTCAGGACTCAGGACTTCTCCCAGACTTGAGGGCTATACTGCAGTAAAGATTCATTTTAAGCTCAGGACTCCTTTCCCTCTTCCAAAATCATCTGCTTCAGGGACCTGGACATCAACCATGGCTTTTGCCACAGGGATGATGGAAAACAAGAACTCAGTAGAATCACAGGGAGTCAGACAGCTATAGAGAAACTGTGGTTTCAAACAGATAAGCCCAACCTCTTGTCCCTTTAGGAAACTCATAACAACAGAAGAGCCAAGAGTCTATATTTCAGATGCTATATAGTTAGATGCCTTAAAGTGTAATCCTTTTCAGGTATTTTCCCCAGTCAATAGTTCCAGGATAAAGTTTTGTCATCATCAGGTAGCTAGCCTAGGGCTTGAAGGGTTTAGGATTATAATATTATTGCTGTCTCGGTGAGCAGGCTGGGTGAGCTGGCCTGAGGTTGTAGGCAGGTGGGTGGCAGGGTGAGAGTGAGTTATTAGCATCCTTAGTCTATAGCAGCTAGGGAGTCTCAGAATCTGAGGCCGAAGTATTTAGGCAGAGGAATTCTTGAGAGCCAGAGGGCTAAGATATCTGACAGCTTCCCGAGGGCCATAAACATCTTCTGGCTGGGAGAGCTTGGGCCTATTTGTCAGCTCAGCCTGGCTCATTCTTTTATTTTTTTAAAATTGGCTGAATTGAGGTATAACTTATATAAAATAAATCAACCAATCTAATGTACAATTTGATGAGTTTGGAAAATGTATAATGTAACTACTACCACAATTATAATATATAGTATTTCCACCACCCAAAGTTTCCCTCAAGTTCCTTTGTAGTCCATCTCCAACTCTACCACCCTGCCCTGGCAGCCAGTGATCTCCTTTCTAGAGCTATAGTTGTTTTTGTTTCTGTTTTTTAATTTCATACGTAAGTGAAATAATATGATTTGTAGTTGTTTTCTGTCAGGCTTATTTCACTCAGCATAATGCTTTTGAGATTTATCCATGTTGTTGATTCAGTTGTTTCTTCCTTTATATCCCTGAGTAATATTTCATTGTACAGATACATGACAATTCGTTTATCCATTCAGCAGTTGATGAACATGTGGGTGGTTTCTAGTTTTTTTATTATTGTGTATAAAGGTTTTGTGAACATTCTTGTACTAGTCTTTCCATGGACTTGATGTTTTCATTTCTTCTGAGTAAATATCTTGGAGTGGAATTGCTGGACTGGCCTTCTATCTGTCAAGATGCTTCACTCTATGTTTTGTCAGGGTAGCACCTTCTCCCAGAAGGTAGATGGACAATTTCAAGCAATCATGAGATTTAGGATGTTGCCTAGAATTCCAAGAGTCGATCATAAATACTTTGTTACCAATATGTAAAAGGTAGAAGTTTAACAAAAGTTCTTCCACAAAGAAGTAACAGCATTACTTCCACAGAAAAAAATGAAAATTAGCACAGTAAAGTCAAATCTGTGGTTGCATTTTGTGGAGGGAATCTGCATTCTAACTGGCCTAGAACCACAGGGGACATACAGACTGTGAAGGCAAAGCAAGAAGCATGAAATCCCTCTTCAGGTCTTAGGTTGGCTAATGAGCCTGAAAAAGAACTGCCTTATCCCCAATAAATGCCACTTCTTCCATGAAGACTGCTTTGGAAACATTCCCCTCATCCCAACACTTCATGCCACTGTTACGTTGTCATCTCCCAGCACAACTTGTAAATGCCCTGAGAGCAGGCACTCTGTTCACTCTATTTCCTTTCTTTTTCCCGCCTCTAATGGCTATTTCGGGACTTGGCATGCAGTGGCTTCTCAGCACATATTTTATTTTGGTAAAGTGAAAGAGTAAGTAAAGAAAAAAATGGTTGGAGGATGTTACTAATCTCGATCGTCTTTAAATCTAGAAGTTTTACTGCCCTTTTAGAATACCGATTGTTCATTGGCACATTGAACCTCACTGCTGAATGTAGCTCGACATGTACGAATATGAACACACTGGCTCCCTCATAACCTGATTTTTTGTCTTAGTTTCTTGTTTCTATTAAATGAACCATATTTATCTATCAGCAAAGTTACAAAACTTCAAGTTATTTTTCATTCCTTCTCCTTTATCACTGTCCTACAGTCAGGTATCACATCCTATTCAGTCTATTTTCAGCATATTAAAAGAAAATTCTGTTCCTACCTTGCCTACTACTACTGCCTTAATTCAGGCCCTCACTATTTCCCCCCTGATTGTTTTTCTTCTGGTCTTTTCCATACTTCTTTGCAATGAAGTTCAAAGTTATTTTAAAACATTTGATCTCAACATGGTGATTCCCTGCTTTCAGGTCCCTCTCTCCTGTTTCTTATAAGATAAAGGTTGTGATGTAGATAAATGCTGAGGTGAGTGATCAGAGGTGAGCAGAAGACAGAGGAAAAAAGACAGAGAGGGGAGTCAGGGTTAGATAGGAGGCAGTTATAGTAAGAAGAAATTATATGGTACTGTTCATAAATGAACAGAAAATGAGAATGAAGAAAGGGGAAAAGGAAATGTATGATGGTGAAAGGCAATGTCTGGTGGAGATCAAGGTCAACTGCGAACTGATCTTTCACAGGCCAGGGAAGGAGTTCTGCTCTAAAGTCTAGCAGATTTTCCTGAAATCATTCATTTTTAAGTTATCAGTAATGCAGACAGTAACTTAAAAGTTGGTTTTATAATTTAGGTTGACTAACTTCTGCCTGACACACCCTTGCTACTTTGCTCCATAATATACTAAAGAATAGTGGTGCTAAATAACTTATAAAATTAGTTGCAGTGGAAATTATCTCTGTAAAAGGAGAAGGTCTGTTGAAATTACCATTATTCTGCCTGCAGAATAATGCAAACATCTTTGGAGACTTGGTAAGGTAGGCAAAGGGGAGGAAGGTGGGTATCTTAGTCTGTTTTATGATGCTATTGCAGAATATCATAGAATGGGTAATTTATAAGAACAGAAATGAGATCAGAGTTCTGGAGACAGGGAAATTCAAGAGCATGGCACCAGCATCTTGCAAGGGCCTTCATGCTGCATCATCCCATGGCAGAAAGTGGAAGGGCAAGAGATGGTGAGAGCAAGAGAGCAGGAGGGGACCAAACTCCCTTTTATAACAAACTAATTTTTGAGATAATTAACCCATTCCTGTGATAATGATATTAATCCATTCCTGAGGGCAGAACCCTCATTATTTAATTACCTAATATTAGGCCCCACCTTCCAGCCATGTTGCACTGGGGATTCAGTTCTCAACACATGAATTTTTGGGTGACATACGCAAACCATTGCATGAACTAACACTAGGCAGTGGCTAATAGATACTGTTAAGTGATAACACCCAGCATAGTTCCTTATATCTCATCAACCATGCACAGAACCATAATAAAAGTAAAGCAGTTAGCATGTAAATAATCCTTCTATTTTGGCCCAAAACCCATGGGCAACATGTGGTAAATTTCAGCTTTAGAAGAGTGTATATGTGATTGATAAAGTATTAGTACATTTCAAAACCCTGTTGCATAATTCATCCATAAGCCTGGACTGAATTAACCACAGGCTTTAAAAAGATGCCAATAGGCCCGGCGTGGTGGCTCACGCCTATAATCCCAGGGAGGCCGAGGCAGGCGGATCACGAGGTCAGGAGATTGAGACCATCCTGGCTAACACGGTGAAACCCTGTCTCTACTAAAAAATACAAAAAAAAAATTAGCCGGGCGTGGTGCCGGCGCCTGTAGTCCCAGCTACTGGGGAGGCTGAGGCAGGAGAATGGCGTGAACCCGGGAGGCGGAGCTTGCAGAGAGCTGAGATTGCGCCGCTGCACTCCAATCCGGGCGACAGAGCGAGACTCCGTTTCAAAAATAAATAGATAAATAAAAATAAAGATGCCAATAATACAAATACTTTATTGGGTTTCACTTTGTGAAAATAGCAGAATAGGGGTATTATATACCTAAAATCTACCCTCTTTCCAAAAAACCCATGGTGGCAAATTCTGGTTCCTCTAAGCCCAGAATTTTCTCTCCACTATGACTTCCTCAGAAACTGTGCTCTCCTGTGATTCGGACATGTTGTGCAGGACCCAGAAGATCTTGGACAGTGTACATGAGTGCGCTTCTCTGGGGCTGCAGCAGTCCTCTGGAAGCTCTGACATTAGCCTCTGAACTCCATTCTCTCAGACAGCTTCATTCCTGGGAAATCATGGTATCTTTAAGACCCATCTATGGTTGAGAATAAATCCAAGTAGGTGAAAATGAGTGCTTTTTGATTTCTGAGCTGATACTTCATGGTACTAAAATAGCAATATTATTTCTACCCCCACTTATTAAGGAACTACTTTGCATTTGAAAATTCAGAGGAAACTTCTTGCCATCTGTGAATAGGTTTTATTTTATATTAACTCTGTAGAGGTTATCCTAACAATTAAAATAGTCTTAGAGGGAGAGACAGAGAGTAGGGACCGTAGAGATTTAGTACAAACTCCATGACTTTCAGATTAGGAAAATGGACCAAAGAGAACTTGTCCAAGAGGACACAGCAAATGTGTGATACAAACACATCTGGAATATGACTCTAGATTTCCAGACTCCCCTTTCTTTTAACCTCTAAGAGATCCCATTATGCGTGGGCATTCCTTAGTTGAATGGTGTCTAAATTTGAGGGCTATACGTTGATTCAGGATATAGGCAGTGCCATCCTTACCAGGTCATTTTTATAGGAGAAATTGTACTTTCTCTCATGCTTTTTCTCCTGACATCTTTTCCCTAAGCACAAAGAGCTCTCATATCCACTGTCCTTTGTTGTCTCAGAGTTTCCTTAGAGCACCCATGAAGGAGTTTCACCTGGGAAAGTGTCCTGTGCTTGATCCATTGATTTTATGTATCCTCCCTCCAAGTCCTCCTTGGGTCATTGCTTTTTAGCTCCTTGTCACTTTGGAAGAGGATCTGATGAATGCATCACTTCTGGGGTGTTAATGACTCTTTATGATGCCTTATTCCCCTGTGCCACTTTTCACACCCCTTCATCAATCAGCTACTCAGGTCCATCTTTATCAGAGGGCAACAGAACAAGTCAAAATAGATGCACTACCAATCGCATTATATTGTAAAATAAACTTTTCTAAGAGATAATTTTAGACTCACAGCTATTATGAAAATAGTGCAGAAAGTTCAAATGTACACTTTGACCAGGCTAACCTGATCAATGATCGCATCTTACAAAACCATAATACGTTAACCTGTTGAGGAAACTGGTGAGAGGATACTCCTGAGAGTGAGCTGCTTTCTTGGAAAGCGAGGGCTGCCTTGTGGGCGTCTCTGTGTAGCACCCAGTACGGGGTCAACCTGCTCTGACTTTAGCCCCCTTAGTATTTTTCCAGTTTTAATTTATGATGCTTTCATGATTTTCCACAAACAAACGAACAAATAAACACAGAAGGAAGGCTGTGCTTGAATTGACCTGACTGGAGGACAAACTGATTCTAAACTGGACTCTCTCACCGATAATGGATTCTCTAATGTTGACTCTTGGGGCTGGCCCATTTCTTTTGATCCCCAGCAATTTCTTAGGTTTTATTTTGAGGTTTGCTTAGTAAAGGCAATATTTTTAAAATGTTAATATATTCATGAATTATTCTGAAGTTATTGTATGGAAAGAAAAGTGGGATTTTGGACTCGTTGGCGGTTGATGGTACTCAAACCCATTTTGATAAGGTCTTGATGCAGCGAATTTTTTTTTTTAACATGCCTTTTTCTTCCAGCAGTGATTTTCATGAATTCAAAGAACAAATACAGTTTTATATGCCAGTATTATTTTAAATATGGTGCAGTACTGTGAAGGCTAGTGGGGAACCTTGAAATGAAAACTCTAGTTTGTTAACTGAATATTTCACTCTTTCTTTTTTTTTTTTTTACTGTGGGGCAGGATTTCTCAACATCATCTCTATTGGCTCTTTGGGCCAGATAATTCTTTGTCTTGAGGGGCTGTCATGTGCATTGCGGGATATTTAGCAACATCCTTGACCACTAACCACTAGTTTCACTTCCTACCCCACACCACACTTCCCACAGTGCTGAGCATCAGAAATGTCTCCAGACATTGCCAAATGTCCCTTGGGGGACAAAAGCCACCCCAAGTTGAAAATCGCTGATGTGAAGTAATGGAAAGAAGACTAGATGGGTGTTGTGAGGCTTTGGTTCTGGTTTTATTTCTGCCACAAATAAGCTGAATGGCTTAATCCTTCATCTATAGAAGGAGGTACTTTGTCTGAAAAAGCTTGAAGGTCATTGCCAGCCCTTAAATTCCATTATTAAAAAAATACTGAAAGATGAAAAAAAAATACTTAAAGATGAAATTTATCATCAAAATAATGGTAAATTCTGTGTATTATTAAATAGCAACAAGACATTGTGGAAGCCCTTTCTAAAGCTAGTGCTGGAGAAGAGCATTATTTACAAAGTAAGTGTGTTGCTGTTTTGTTTTGTTTTTAAATTCTGTGTTCAAATACAGTCGGGAACATTCCCATTCAAAAAGTTAAACAGGCTCACTTTTTCTGTGGTACTTCTTAAGCCTTTAATGTGCTGATGTGCATTGGGAATCTTTAAGAGGTAGCTTTGCAGTATTCTGCACATTTTTGATCATGGAACACTTTTTTCAGAGTATCCTCACATGAAACATTTTGTGAAACAGTAAGATAGAGGCATGAGTTTTGCTGGGTAGATTATGTTTTAGTGTTTTTGTATTATATTCTTTTCTTCAATTGCTCTTACATTAATTCAGCATCTATTTATTTATTGAGTATCTGGTATGTGTGAGGCACAAAGGTTATAGCAATAGCTTGGGATGGGCAGTATGCTCTGTACATAGCCTGTAAAATTTGCATCCTGTCTCTTATATTTTGTTAGTAG
Organism: Piliocolobus tephrosceles; assembly: GCF_002776525.5. NCBI lineage: Eukaryota > Metazoa > Chordata > Mammalia > Primates > Cercopithecidae > Piliocolobus > Piliocolobus tephrosceles. Next base: position 97,679,491 of record NC_045440.1, read on the forward strand.
ACTATTTTGCCTTTCTGGATATAAATATCACCCTTTCCTGAAGATGGGAGAACTTACACAGAAGTTGAGAAATAGGAGAGGCCCATTAGGAGAGACAGCCCACGGTGGGTCTGGCATGCCATGTGAAGGGCTGGGGCTTTGTCCTGTAGGCAGCGGGGAGTCACTGCAGAATTTTAGCAGTAGGTTTGCATTTTAGCTCACTCTGGCCACTGCATACTTTTGAGTAGGCAAAGATTGAAATTCAGCCAGGAGATAATAGAGTTTGAACCAAGACAGTTTAAATAGTGTTGGAAAAGAGGAGAAGGATTCAGAAAATGTTTGGAAATAAAGTTGGCAGGAGTTGTTGAAGTTTGGATATATGAGAGAAAAAGAAGTAGAAGTGCAGTTTGGGTGAGTAGGAGAATTCATCCATTAATTCTACAGGAATTTATTGAGCTCCTACTTTGCTGGATATATTAGGGTTCTCTATAGAGGGACAGAACTAATAGGATATATGTGTATATGAACAGGAGTTTATTAAGGAGATTGACTCACACGATTACAAGGTGAAGTCCCATAATAGGCCATCTGCAAGTTAAGGAGCAAGGAAGCCAGTGGTGGATCAACCTGAGTCCCAAAACCTCAAAAGTAGGGAAACTGACAGTGCAGCCTTCAGTCTGTGGCCGAAGGCCCAAGAGCCCTTGGCAAACCACTACTCTGAGTCCAAGAGTCCAAAAGCTGAAAAACTTGGAGTCTGATGTTCGAGGGCAGAAAGCATCCAGCTCGGGAGAAAAATGGAGGTCAGAATACTTAGCAAGTCTGCTTTATTCTAGCCTCACTGGCCATTGCTTAGATGGTGCCCCCCGGATTGAGGGTGGGTCTGCCTCTCCCTGTCCACTGACTCAAATGTTAATCTCCTTTGGCAACACCCTCAAAGATACATCCAAGAACAATACTTTGCATCCTTCTATCCAATCAAGTTGACACTTAATATTAACCATGGCAAGTTAACCCCTTGTCAACTTGAACCCATACACATCTCCTGAAATCATATATAATCTCCAAATAAAGACAGTAATTATGCCTAACATAACAGAGCTGTCCCTTGTACAACAGGGGCACACTAATCCTTAACTTAAATGCTATTACATAAAGTTAACAATACTTAAATACTGATATGAAATCAATAAATCTTATGTCACATGATAAAAGAAAATGAAGGTGTTTTCTTAGTGCAAGTGTATACATGCACATATTCTTAACCAGGAAATATTCACAATTATAGTCCTCTTTCTGTAACTGGCCACGTGGTTGTAGCTGGTATTGATGACTACCTTTTTCTACTGCCTATTCTGTATTCCCTTTGCCTTCAGCAAGCACCTCAGTGGGTCGTAGTTTTTTACCTAGTGTGGTGACCCAAACCTTCACTCCTGAAGGGTCTGGGCCGTTTGCAGTCATGCCTGGATTGGGTTGTTGTAGTTTCCCATTGACCATAATCACAAGGCATGGTAATACTAAGAGATGCCATAAGGGATCTCCTGTATTCCATGCATGCTCTTCTTTACCTCCACTGTGGGATAGTAGACTAATTTTATCTTGATAATCCAGATCAATCACCCTGGCCAACACTATAACTCCCTTCTTAGCCTGTTGACTTAGACGTAGTCAGAGCCCAAAGTGTCCAGATGGCAATCTTAACTTCCAGTTTAATAGAATCATTGTTGTGTCTCCTGGCAACATTCCTCCCTCTGAAACTAAGACTTCTAAGCCAGCAGAACGTAATGTCGTGGGAACAGAAAGCAAGAATTTTACTGGTAGGTTACTAGGGGTGATGGTGAGTGATGCCACTTCCACTTCCACCCCTTGTTTCTTGGACCTGTGAATCCTGGCTATGGGAGAAACAGTACCCTGTATTGGATGCTGATTCAGAGCATACACAGCCATCTGAAGAACTTCACTCGAGCCCTGCAAAGCCCTGCAAAGTATTGTCACCTAGTTGGCATTGTAATTGTGACTTTAAAAGTCATTCTACCATTCTGTCAATCCAGCTGCTTCAGGATGATGGGGAACATAGTAAGACCAGTGAATTCCATGAGCATGCACCCATTGCCACACTTCTTTAGCTGTAAAGTGAGAGTCTTTGTCAGAGGCAATGCTGTGTGGAATACCATGACAGTGGATAAGGCATTACATGAATCCATGGATGGTAGTCTTGGTAGAAGCATTGCGTGCAGGATGGGCAAACCCATATCCAGAGTAAGTGTCTATTCTAGTGTGAACAAACTGCTGCCCTTTCCATGATGGAAAAGGTTCAATATAATCAACCTGCCACCAAGTAGCTGGCTGATCACCCTGAGGAATGGTGCCATATTGAGGGCTCAGTGTTGGTCTCAGCTACTGGCAAATTAGGCACTCAGCTGTGGCTGTAGCCAGGTCAGCTTGGTGAGTAGAAGCCCATGTTGCTGAGCCCATGCGTAACCTCCATCCCTGCCACCATGGCCACTTTGTTCATGGGCCCATTGACTGATGACGGGGATGGCTGGGGAAAGAGGCTGAGTGGTGTCCACAGAATGAGTCATCCCATCCACTTGATTATTAAAATCCCCCTCTGCTGAGGTCACCCTTTGGTGAGCACTTACATTGGATAGAAATATTTTCACAGTTTTCTACAGCTCAGAGAGGTCCATCTTTAAAACTTTGTATGTGCATATTATCCTGTTATCAAATATTATCAAATTGCCCTCATAGCACCATAGCTGCGTGGTAAGATGGGCAATTAAACAAGCAACAGTGATAGAAGGTGGTAAGTGCCACAGTATGGCAGCTACATGGTTCTATAGCAGCTCATTTGAGGGCAACCATCCTGGTCTAGGAGGCCAAGGATGGCTTTCTGGAGAGATTCAGTTTATTCCTACTAAAGAGGAGATTAATTGCGTGCTAGAGATTATAAGGATGGGATTGGGATGAGGTATATTACAAGGTGAGGAAGTACATATGAAAGCCTGAAGAATAGTGTTATTCTTTTTTTTAAGAAATGTGATGTGACTTCCTATAACTTCTGAATTCATTTGCTAATGAATCCTGTTTTCATGGAGTTATCCTGTAAAATAACCTAAAGACAAAGACATGGCTTTTTAAATGTATATGTGTTTTTATATATAAATCATTGAAAAGCTCAGTAATCCCTTTGGAGAACAGCTTTAGCATTGATGCTGTCAAGACCCTTGTCGAAAGAATAAACCGAAATCTGATTGACCTGGTGGATAAACTCATTCCATACATAATTGAATAGTTAGAGACTGTACAGTAAATGCAGTTTTGCCCTTCATCTGAATATGTAGTCTGATGATTTGTGAAAACCTTCTTAGTAGGAACAGCAGGTTATTCTGCCTGGGTGGGAGCCTTTTTACTAACTTAAGCAGCTGTTTAAACTTTCATAAGCAAAGTAATTATTAAATGTTTCATGAACATATCGGTTAGAACGTTTGTTCACATTTTAACCTTGAGTTGGAAAGTTTTAGGGGGGTGGGGTTAAAGAGTTTTAAGCTGGCAAATTCATTCTTTTTTTCTTTCTTATTATAAACTTTTTATGGCTTAGAACCAGCCAACCTAAATCATGGAAGGAAAAATACATGTGTGGCAAGCATGAGACATTTCATTGTTTGTTTTTCAAATTTCTGAAATGTACTCATAGCTGTGCCTGCCTCTGGGCTCATAAAGACAGCAAATGGAAATAGCTGAAGCCAGACAGACTGTTTTAGATAGATAGCCACCCAGGTAGGCAAGGCAAACCTTGGAGGTTACTCTTTCCTGGACTCAAGTCATATTAATGTGCCAAAATGGGATTTTCAAGGAGGAGGATATGATCTTTCATAGGTCTGAACACCTTGCCTTTTTAAATGATGGAGCCGTTTAATCATAATCAGAAGATGAGGAATAATATACATTTATAGAGTACTTATTATTTGGCAAGTTTATATGACACATAGCAGTGTAGGTGTTTCTCATACATGATCTCCTTTAATGTTCACCACAACCGTGTCAAACAAGCAATGCTGTTATACCCATACCACAGATGAAAAAATGAAGGCTTAGAGAGGTCATATAATTTGCAAAGCTTCTGAGTGGCTGAGCCGGGATTTAAATTCATCTGTCCTATCCAAGAAAAATTCATTATCCTGTACTTCTTAATGGTGTCTTTTTATTCTAGTTTGTGAAGTGCTGCTACCAAAGAGTTTCCCATTTTACTTTAAATGAAAAAGAAAACCAGGACAACCATCAGCTTCAATGGCAACTAATGCTTGTTGAACACCTACTGTGTGCAGAACACTACATTATAAGCTTGGGAAATATTCCGGGACTGAGAAGAAAAAAGATAAAAGGGTCCTTGCCCCGTGGCTGGTGAGGAAAATAGGCAGTAAGTTCTGGAGCTCAGACTGCAGCACTAGTGCAGGGCCTGCCGCACTGTGTCCTCGCTGGCCCAGTGCTAATGTCTGCATATACTACTTTACAATTTGTAATGTGCCCTCACCGATATTGTCCCACATAATCCCAACCATAGGGCTGGTAATTACAATTCCCACTTTCAAGATGAGGAAGCTGGGATTCAGAGGGACAAAATAATTGGACTAAGGTCAGGCACACACCAAAATAAGTGGAAAATACGATTCAAAATGTGATTCCTCTATAACTTGCTGTAGTCATTACCTAGAGCCCTACAATTTTATATAGCATGAAATGAATGTTCTAAGGATTACCTGAAACACAACCTTAAAAAATGAAAGCCTTTAAATAGTAATAATAATTATTATAATATAGTGATGTAATGAGAGCAATTTTAGTGGTTTTGAAATATGTCCACATTTTTTTAAATTTCTATCTAAAAGGTGGAGCCGAATTCCCTTCCCCTGCATGTGTACTGTACTTAGTGTCTGACTTCTAGTGAATAGAATATTGCAGAAGTGCTGGGTTATGGCAGCCAAGATTAGAACGTAAAATGCAGTATAGCTTCCTCCTTGCTCTTTCTCTTGCATCGCTTGCTCTGGGAGAAGCCAGCTACCATGCTGTGAGGTGCACTTGGAGAGGTCCAGGTGGTAAGACACTGACTCCTTCTGCTATTAGCCAGTACAAACTAGCTAACAAGTAAATCCAACAGGTCCAGTCTAGGCTTCAGATGACTTCAACCCTGGCCAATATTTTGACCACAACCTTATCAGAGACCCTAAGCCAGAACCATCCAGCTATGCCACTCCCAGATTCTTGACTCACAAGAACAGTGTGAGATAATAACTGTTTATTGTTTTAAGCCACTAAGTTTTGGGGTAAACTAATATAGCAATCAAAGGACACATGATATACAGAAAGGAATAACTGTGTCTAAGCTGTGACAAAAGATGAGTACTAAAAGATGACAAATATGAGTTGGAACTTATAGGTGGACAAGGAATTTATTGGGAGGTATTCTGGGCAAAGAGACGAGTGTGTGCAAAAAAGTGTGGAAGTGTGCCACAGCAAGGTACATTCATGAAACTGCACAGTACAGAGCAAGACAAAAATCACACCAAGAAATATCATGTGTCATAATATAACAACTAATGTTCTTAAGAGTGACTTTGAGTCTGCAAGAAGTTAAGTTCCATGTGAACTATTTAAAAAGATAGGAAAGCAATTAAAACATTGTTTGAAATATTTACTTCAAAAAAGTTTTTAAAGTACTGTATAAATTTTTAGTTAGAGTCTAAGCTATCCAGAAAAGCCACTTCTTTGTGTTGTTACTTCCCTAGACTGTCTGGTTCCATGTTTTGAAAACTTTAGCTTAAATGTAGAGCCAAGAAGTAATGAAGAACACCTGGATTTTCTTCAAGACTTCACTGCACCAATTCTGCTACAACGATCAGGTAGAAATTAATATTTTATAACCAATTATATGTTTTACTTGGCATCATGCTAACCAACTGAATTTTTACAAAAGAGAATTGCCCAAATTGACTCGTTATTCTACACCATACCTCATTCATTGACTGACTATTTACTGAGTGCCATCCATGTGTTACCTACTGTGATAGGCCCATAAAACAAACCTTTATGGTTGCAAAAATCACTTTGCATCCCAGTTGCAGTTCTACTGTTTTCTAGAGTTAACAGAAGTTCCTGGTGAAAAAGACTATGCCTATTGTTTAACTTGGGGTTTTAATATAAAATTAATACCTACTCATTTGAAATAAAGAGAAAAGTGAAAAGAAATTTTACTTGGAAATACATTAACTCAAAGACAGTTGCTGTTAGCATCTTGCTGCACTTCCTTCACTCTATTTTCTTCTATGAGTATCTTTATAAAGTTATAATATTTTATAGATACTATTAAATCTAGTTGTTGTTCAACATCAGGCAAAATATCCCTTGAAACAGAATTTTTAATGTATTTAAGTTATTCTAACAAATGGATATCCTGCAATTTACTTAACCTGTTATTAGATGTTTTGATTATACTTGAATCTTTCAGGAAAAATGATGTCATAGTTAAATAAATATGTAGCTAGCAAATTTTGAATGTGCCTTTTGAACTGTTTATGGGCTTTGTGATAATTGGGTAATTTTAAATGATAATCAGTGGGAAGCTTAGGAAGAGGTTAACATCATTTCTCTCCCAAGAGAACTCCCTTTGTAAGATTCTGAGATGATCACTGTGGCCATGTGCACAGTGTGCTGTCACAGTTACACTGTCAGTTAAATTAAGCATGAATGATTGGACGGAGAACACTATTATTCTCTGCACATTCTTTATTCTTAATTTAAAGTTAAACTAACTTAATGTTATGTGAATTTTTAGCAGCAATTATGGACAGTTCTTCCTTAGTTATGCCTCATCTCTTTGCATGTTCTTCCTTAGTTATGCCTCATCTCTTTGCAAAATTACAATATTTCATTCCAAATTTATTCTGACCAGATTTGGAAGTAACTGTTTCTTCTCTTTTCCCTTGGTGTTTATATCAGAAGGGTTTTGAGTTTATACTGTAAATCTCCATTTGTGTATGTTCATAATAATACTCTGAGAACCTTGACTGGTTATGAGGGCACTAGAATCAAAGCAAAAGAGGGAACTGGACCCAGTGCTTTCTCCATCCTTCAGGGGATACTGTACAGACAATAGAGATGCTATCTTAACATCTCTGTTTGAGATTTTCCCTCTCCACCTGTCTTGCTAATACTCCTTAAGTACACCTCTATGTTAGTATGTCCCTATCAACACTCTATTTTAAAAAGGCAATGGCTTCACACTTCCTTTAAGATAATAGCCAATAGTCATTGAATCTGGCATTTAAAGCTTTGAATCTACAAGATGAGATACTGGTCATAGCTTTTCCTGCCTATTTTCTAGAGTCTTTTTCCAGAAGACTCTGTTCCATGTATTTGGTGTCACTTTCCTGTCTCTGTGCCTTCCTCATACTGACCCCCTTTTCTATATCTGACTGTTGGAATCTTACCTACTCAGTCTTTTTTCATTTATTTGTTGATTGTTTCAATAAAATTAATTTACTTAATAAATATTTACTGAGCACTGATTGCTCGTCAGACACCATTCAAGAGCCTACTAAAATGGCACCTTGCCTGAGAAGCCTCTCTTAATTACTCACCCATATACAATGTTTCTCTCTTCAGAAATTCCATAGGTCTCTTTTTTATGCTTTCCATAAAATTTGTCACAAATCTCATACCTCATTTATGTGCACATAGGAACATCTAGTGGGAACTCAAAATTGCTTCAAATAACATAAATGAATGAATGAACATGAATGAGCTAATGAATGAAAGAAAAGTTATGCCTTCTGCACCAGCAGAAGCTAATGACCAAAATAAAATGGTTAAACTGGACTAGAAATTTAAGAGTGTTATGGGTTTCTAGTCTAGCAAACACCCTCAATGTGGTTTCCATATTGGATTATCCCAATGGAAAAAGATATGGAATCCCCATCTTCTGATTCCCAGACCATTACTCTTTCTGTACCATGTTATCACAGGCTGCTCTATCAAAAGTGAGGCAGTGTTATTACACTTTGTTATTGCTTTTCATTATTAGACGTAGTGTGTTAAGGACAGTGTTGAATAGGAAGATTGTTTTTTTCAGAGTGCCGTAACCTATTTTAGCATTCGAGAGGGCAAATGTATAAACCTGAGTGATGAGAAAAATGTAGCAGATTAACTGATTTTGAAAGATGATTTATTTTGAACATGATTAGGGGCTAGGGACCTTCATTAGTTCCTAAGAAAAGTAGACCACAAACTCAACCTCTATGCTCTTCTTTATCTAGTCGTGATATTAGAATATGTGTGGACTTTGACAGTGACACCTAAATGGTTTTTACTTGCCTCATTGTTTCCTTACTAACTGTATGAAAGAAGAACACATGTTGAGCACGTCCAGTCGAAAAATACAAACTCTGGAATGCTCCACAATTTGAAACTTTTTGAATATCAACATGACCCCACAAGTGGAAAATCCTGACCTCACATGTTGGGTCACAGTCAAAAGGTAGTAAAAAAAATTGTTTCATGCACAAAATAATTAAAAATGTTGTATGAAATTATCTTCAGACTGTGTGTATAAGATGTATAAGAAACGTAAATTAATTTTGTGTTTACACTCGATCCCATCCTCATGATATTTCATTATGTATATGCAAATATTCCAAAATCTGAAAAATCCCAAATCCAAACATTTCTTGTCCCAAGCATTTCAGACAAGGAATACTCAACACATGAGACTCTGGAGGTGAATTTTTGTTTGTTTGTTTGGTTGGTTGGTTGGTTTTTGCAGGGAATTGTTGAAGTCGTAGAAGGGGCACATTCAGCAGTTAGAACTTCCCTTTTAATTTGCATGCCATGCTGAAGAAGAGGAGGGGTAATTCTCCTTCTGGAGATGAACATTCTTTCAAAATGAATTTCTGTCAATTCTCCTTTTTAAAAATAGACTTCTAGGGCAGAGTAGGGGAAAAACATAGGGAACAGTTAATTAAAGTATCAGGGCTTGAGAAAATTGTTTTTGTCTCCCCAAGACCCCTTCCTTTGGAAACAGCACCTCTCCCAACATTTGTGCTTCTGGTGGACTGGTAACTTGCACTCCTAAGAACTAGAATCTTGAGGAAGACACAGAGGGATAGAAGAGATTGGGGCTGAGTCATCCACGATGGTGACCTGGGCAGTTCAGAATCTCTGAGCCTCAGTTTTTCTTCCCCCCATAATGGGATTCTGTCTCACTGAGTTATTTGAGGATTCAGTGAGGTGATGTCTCTGCAGGCTTTGACACAGAGTTGTTATTCAAATGAATATTAGCTACCACTCTTTGAGGTTAGTAGTCCTGGGGACAATTCTTTTCCCTGCCTAAAGAAGGAAAGGGAAAGGAAACTTTCTACTGAGGAGGCAGCAAATGCAGAATCATTGAAAGTGCTTGCAAAGAATATTCAACTATTCAAATTATGAATTAGCGAAAGATAATCAGGTGATTGTGAACTGTGGGTTGCTGCTTATTTGTTATAATACTGCTGTTAAAACCTACATTACTTCATTCTTAAAAAATCAGTAGTGCTGAAGGAACTCAGGCTTCTTGTTGGGTCGGGGAGTGGCGGAATGTAAAGGGAGTAAAAAGGGTGGTAGTCTATAAAGGAACTAGCCATCCAGCCATCCAGAGACCAAGTCTCTCTTTTAATTAATACAGTTATGGAGAGACTTCAGCATATTAACAAGTGTCCCACTATGGGTGGTGAGAACTGCAAATGTGAAACAGAGCATATTGGATTTGGTAATAAAAATACAGAGAATTTTAAATGAGATATCCAGGAGGCATCTAAGTAAGGACACCTAAGATCAAGACTTTATATTCTAGTTGATAAAAAGCTGTGGGTAAAATTAGCTTGCTGGGGTGTAAAAAGAAAGGATCCTACTGGCAGGAGGAACACTGATATGAAGTGATGGGGGAGTTTTGATCAAGCCTGTATCTTTGGTATTTAATATGGGGATGCACAGAGCATATTAGAAGCCATAGGTACAGCCACATACATTCTTAAAATGTGACATTTTGTTATATTATTTCACATTTGAGCAATTACCAGCTTACCAGCAGCTGTACAAAAAGTAAGTCATTGTGAATTTGGAATGCATTTTCACATACACATTATATTAGACCATTCTTACATTGCTATTAAGAAATACCTCAGATTGTGTAATTTATAAAGAAGAGGTTTAATTGGCTCATGACTCTGGAGGCTTTACAGGAAGCATGGTGCTGACATCTGCTCAGCTTCTGGGGAGGCCTCAGGCTTACAATCATGGTGAAGGTGAAGGAGAAGCAGTCAACTCACATGGCGGGAGTGGAGCAACAGAGAGAGAGTGGGAGGAGAGATACCATACACTTTTAAACAACCAGATCTCGTGAAAACTCACTCACTATTGCAAAGGCAGCACCAAGCCATGAGAGATCTTCCTCCATGATCCAAACACCTCCCACCAGGTCCCACCTCCAGCACTAGGGATTAAAATTCAACATGAGATTTGAGTAGGGATAAATATCCAAACTATATTAGACATGAAACTGCAAATTATTATTTAATTCATATTCTAGCTTTAGCTATACCAGAACTAGTATCAGGGTAAGAGAAAGTCCATATGAAGGGCACAAGATAATGGAGGAAGACAGTTTCTTCTGTCATCTAGGGACTTTGAGCCAATTCTTGGGGGGAAAAAAATCGATAATGTTGTCTTTGATGGTCTTTTTGTTGTTGTTTTGAGCCTCTTCTTCAAATTCCTGGTACCTTTTCTTTCTGACTAACAGAACTCTCTTGTTGTAAAACAGCCAAGTGAAATAGCTGTTATTCCACTGTTACAGTTGAGAAAATAGGGCTCAGAAAGGTTTTGTTAACTTGCTCATGCCAATATAATAAATAAATAGGAAAAGCCAGTTTCATAATCGAGCATGTCTGGCATGAAGTCCAACATTTTTGCCTTGGAATATCTGAGTTAACAGTGCCCCCACTAACAAAATGAAGGAATACAGAAGGAGTGGGTTGAGATGGGGTTTGGACAAAGGAAAGATGAGCTTGGTTTTAGGTGTATTGATTTTGAGCTACCTTGGAAAAGCCGTTTTCTCGTCACAGGAGAAATCTTGGTTTGTTGCCAAGTGTTAGACATGGGTAAACTTAGAGTGTGTCATTTGCTGCAGAATTAGTGGAAGATAGATAGATGGGATATATAGGCAGAGACTGCTAGATAGATAGTTGCTTGTACATTGGTTGTTTGAAAGTTGAGAAATGTCTGCAGTCACTAGTCAGTATTTCTATTGCTTAGCAACTCTATTTCCTCATGTAGCCATAACAAATGTAACTTTCATATTTATTTTTTATGTCTAAGGGTACATAGTGCTGCTTATAAATGATGCATAAGTAACAATTTTATACTATGAGCATTATTCTGACTTTTGGAATCATAGAAACTCAAGGTTGGACAGGAACTTAATAGTTGGATTTGTTCTATATTCAGACTGCTTTACACCTTCACGAGGTCCTGACTGACACATACTGCTCATTTAAATAGTGCTCCCTATCTGAAAAGTCTCGGTTTTGAGATAATATCTTCCTTCCTTTAGGCAGATTATTCCTGTTTTACCCATGAAGGACAAATCCCAATATCTCTTCTTCATGAGAGCTCCTTGCACATTTAGAAATAGGCCCCATGTCTCTGCCAGTTTTCTCTTTCCTGGGCTGAGCTTCTTCTCCATCTTTTCAGTGGCTCCTTGGGTAGATATATTCCTTGAGGGCAGGACTCTTTAGCCCAGGTTCTGGGAGTGCACCTCACGGAGGGCTCCAGTGTCATCCCCCGCAGGTATTGTCTCACTGGCAGAGAGCCACTCATCCATGGCCACACCCTTTGCCGGTGTGGTCCCCATCTAATGACTGATTCAGATGGGGGTATAAAAGCTCAGTTATTTCAGTCCAATATGTGACAACTCTGAAAAGACATTTTAGTTTCAGAGCTGCTCATGGAGTCAGCTGAGTCTGTCGTTGGGCTGCATTGCAACTTGACTTGTTTTCTGTTCCTTCTTGAGTCCTTCCCCTCCCTTTCTCAGGTGTTCATCCCAAGGGCATAGACATTCTGCCTGCCAACTCTGATGCAGAGTCTGCCTCCTGAGGAACCATGCCTGCAATGTATGACTTCCAGTCTTCTTATGAAACCATTCCAATTTGTTTATGGACTTAGACATGTTGGCAGAGCTTCTGGAGTGGATGGATACCTAGGTGTAATTTTCTGTGTAATCATAATACATTTTGCTTTGAAGAATATTTTAAATTAAGTAAGATTCAACAAATCTAATGTGTAAATCTCATACAGTAGAAAGTTTTCAGTGGGGATCTCTTAGCTTAGGTTCTACCTCAGAAGCAGAGTGCGAAACAAAGACTTACATGTGAGTAGTTTATTTGAGGAAATTATCCCAAGGAACATAAGTGGGAGCCTAGAAATGATTGGTCACAATGATCTGTCATTCCATAGTCATAGTTTTTCATCAGCACTTTCCTAGTGAGCTCATCTTTGGGATGCCAAGTGGCATTGCTGTGTGCTTTCTTCACGAGATCTGAGCAATGTAGTCAGACAGCCAATTAACATTTTTATTTACTTTGGGAGAGCTCTGAGTCCTGAGACCTACATGAGATTTTTCTGGTAGTATTTCCAACTGTCTAATAAAACATGTGAAAAATTTCCTATTTGTCACTCCAGGAATTTGGCTTAATAAGACTGCACAGACCAGGACTGAGAGGTTGGTGGCAAAGGAAGGAGCTATTGAGAGCCGCACATCAATAAGATGAGATATTCAAAGTATGGAAGGATGAGGGTCAGTTGAGGCAAGAAGGGATAGACTTGGATCAGTTCAAGAGGCTCATCCCAGAACCAGGAATCTAGTTAGGAGACTGAGAAGAAAGGAAGCGAAGGGGCTGCAAGCCAGAGAGCCCTATATATACAATTATACATAATTTTATATGTATAAGTTATAATTTAATTATCAAAAAATATTGTGAAGAATGTGCCAATATTATTAGCAAACCTATTTGGCAGATGAAGTAACTGAGGCACAAAGGGGCCAAATAAATTGTCCAATGTTGCATAGGTAGTAAGTGGCTGAGCCTGGCTTCAAACCTTGGTAGACTTTTCCCAAAATTCATGCTCTTCTGAATATTACTTATTTCTCATGTACCTGTTTCTGAGGCAGAGGTTCTTATGTATTATAAATTTCCTTGGTGAAAGACCAGGACTGGTTCAGAATGTGTGTGTTGGAGAAGAGGGGTCTAACAGATACACATTTTATAGACCTCCTTCCCTCCATCTGGGCCCATTGCATCTTGCGCTGCACCACCCAGGGAACTGCCCCCTTGCCCTTGTCTGCTACTATGTAGCTTGGTCAGCAAGTTCCCACTTGGAGTTTTTGTCTCTTCTTGCCACTTCAGAACTTGGATGAGATACTAAGCCATGCAATGTGGGGCATACAATGTGGCCCCACATGTGTTGGAAGAAGCCGGATGATACACCCTGGACACGAAGGAGAGTTAACTCCCTGTATGGTGAAATTTAACCAGAGGAGCATGATGGACAGGAGGGTAGTGGCTAAATTCCCTCATCTTGCACTGTCCAATTGACTTCTCTGAGGCGTGAGTTTTTCTTCTCACTCATTCTTTCCCTTGTCAAGTGGATGCACCAGCAAAGGACCCGTTGTGTCACTTTGTGGCTTAGTGTGAAGTGATAGGCAGCATAGTAATACTTCAGTTGGTGTTGCTTGGCATCTTTTCTTGCCTCACTTTTCCTTCTTTCTAATCCTCGTGCCCTGGGTTTACCCCTTTCAAAGAAAGCATTAAAGGCCAAGCTAAGAAAGTGGGTCTGAACTAAAAAGTGGAAACAAACAGAGTAGTAGGCATAGTTCTTAACAGCACTTCACTATCCAGAGACAAGAAAGGACATAGATTCTTTGAAAAGTAAGTGTAGAACAAGTTAGATATTGATATTGTGACTAATGTGTAAGTTCCAGTACTTAACAAGAAGTTGTTGTAAGGCGAATATTTATGAAGAAGGAGGAGAAGGGAAGAACTCCCTGATCAGGCTGATTGTAAGTCAGATCTACTTACTGCCTGTTATGCCTGTCTCCTCTTCCTCTTCATGTTGCTAATAGCAAAAATAATCATTATTTTCTGAACACTTAAATATATGCCTGAGACCATGCTAAGTGCTTTATGTATATTTTCTCATTTATTCCTTTGAGGTAGAAAATTGAGACTCAAGAGAAGTGGCTGTCAAGCAGCTAATGAGTGCTAGCACCAGATTTCAAACCAGGACTGCCTACCTCTGAAGCCCATACTAAAAATGGATTTGTTCTGCTATCTTCTGCAAAGTTCCTTATCAAAGGAAGTTATCTAGAGCAGAGGAAAGCCACATGGAGGAAAAAATACGGCATGGAAGCATCTTATTCCTTTTGTTCTTATTTGCTCCAAAAGCAACCTCTGGTGGAGCCAGCGTCTGGTATTTGGAGTGTCTTTGCCTTCTAGGAGGAAATACTCTTTCCTAGGTACCACACTGTTGATACTTCTCAAGACCAAAATACCTCATATTATAAAATGATAAACAGGCCTCCAGCTCCTTGATAAACCTTTAATGTGTTGAGTTGGCATAAATCAATTCCCTAAGTCTGCCTAGCAAAACCAAACCCTGAACATGGTGACCTCACAGGATCACCTAGCTCAAGGCAGCCAGCAGGCTTCCTACTTGATACTTTCTTTGATTGGTGTCTTTAGGGGAGCCAACTTTTCTTTAACATCTTTCCTTTGACTCTAACGCTCTCCTCTCCCAATATTTCCTCCTCAGTATAACCCAAGTTTTTTGTTCGTGACATAAACAGGGCCACATTTGCCGCTGAATGATGTCACAGTGCAGGTGATCCACAGATGGAGAATACAAATAGCATTTGACGTTTGCCTTTGGGATGCCTTATACTACTTTTTATCCTCCCAGTAATGTTTTTGTTGTGTTTTGTTTTTGTTTTTTGTTGTTTTGTTTAAATGATAATGGCAAAAAACCCTTGTTAAGAGTCATGAGATCTGGGATCTATTGCAGCTCTGACTTATCATCTGGATGTGACTTTGATCTGTCACCTGGTCCTCTGAGGACTCAGTTCATTCACCTGCAAAATGGGAGAGTTGGGAGAGATTATTTATTCTTAAACCACACTGATTATCAGAATCACCACAGATGCTTTTTAAAAAGAACCCATCTCAGAGTCCTGAATCACACTTCAGGTGAAGGGAGGAGAAAGGAGATTGGGGAGAGGAGCAAGGGTCCAGAATCCATAATTGCAACAAGTTATCTAGGTCATTCTGATGCACAGTTTATGAAAACTGTATGTAATACTGCCAGTTACACAACTCCAGGGGTTGCCACCTGCATTCTACAGACTCCTTGGACACAGTTCACATGGAATAGAATCTGAACAGCACCTCTTGGAATTATGTAATACAGCAGCCCTGTATGAGCTGATTACTGTAGAGTGTCATTTGCAAGCATGGATATTCTTTGATTGGATGATAGTAGAGTGCTCTGAGGTCCTCAGTAGACAGTGGCCTTGTATTAGTTCATTTTCACACTGCTATAAAGAACTACCTGAGACTGGGTAATTTATAGAGAAAAGAGATTTAATGGACTCATAGTTCTTCATGGCTAGGGAGGCCTCAGGAAACATACAGTCGTGGTGGAAGGCCAAGGGGAAGCAAGGCATGTCTTACATGGCGACAGGAGAGAGAGAGGGAGAGTGAGTAGGGGAAGTGCTACACTTAAAAACCATCAGATCTTGTGAGACCTCATTCACTATCATGAGAATAACAAGGGAGAAATCTACCCCCATGATCCAATCACCTCCCACCAGGCCCCTCCTCTAACATATAGGGATTACAGTTTGAGATGAGATTTGAGTGGGGACACAGAGTCACACCATATCAGACCTGTAAGCATATGGTTACGGATGAAGGCACAATAGCTGTGAGCAATAGGATAGGAAAGTGGATGGCTTAAGAACAGCTAATGAACACCACCCCATAGGAAGCTGACTATCAGATTGTCTCCCACATTACAGCATTATAGCTGGTGCCCGTCAGACAAGAGGGAGAGGTGTGTGAAGAAAGCAGGATGTTGACAGCAGCGTGAACCAAACAGCAGGACCTTGGGTCAGAGTTTCCCCAATAGGGTTGAATTGAGGAAAAGAAACAAGGCTTTATCCCAGCTAAGAAAAGCTTTTAGTTGCCTACTAATTTCTGTGCTTTGGGGTTTCTTTGACTTTGTTTTCCCTTTACACATGGTGAAACTCCTTTTGAAAATAAATTTAGCCCTGTCTTAACCAAATCCAAAAAAAAAAAAAGATAAGACTTGGTAAACCTGTATGGAGACATTACTGGAGTTCCTAGAAGCCAGGTTATGTTAGTAAAATTTGGATAAGTTTGGGTACTTGGGCAGACAGAAAGTTGAAAATCTGGGGAAAGAGTGTTGGCATGCAGTTGTGATTAGATTAAATGTTATAAATGAATTTTTATCAGAAGCTAGTGAGATGCTGCTGAGCTGACTTGAGGTATTCCCTTGTCTAGAATAATACTCTGCTTAATTTTTATGAGAATCAGTTGAGGCATTTGTCAAAAATGCAGATTCCTGCCACAGTCCTAGGCAATTCTGAGTCACTGGGTATGGAGGGGGCACCTGGGCTGTGCATTTTACATGAGCATCCAAAAATCATGCTTTGAGAATGCTGTCCTAGACAACTGATGGAAAGACAGGAACTTTGTTCCAGAATACATCCTGTGTTCCTTGGAAATTATATTAACTCCTCTCGGCCTTAGTTTTCCCTCATGTGATGTGGAGAAGGATACTTACCCTTTCCAAAATCAGTGGTCTTAGAAAAGTATTTTAAAATAAACTTTGGGCAAAAGAGGTAATGCTAGTTACTTAGAATAGGAATGTACATGAATAAAAGTCTATGTCATGGCCTTCTGTAAACTCACCTCTCAACCTAGCACACAGCACAGGATAATGGAAATAGCAGGAAGTATGTATGCATACATGTGTATAAATATGTCAGTCCATTGGTACTGCTACAACAAAATTATAATAAAATACCACCAACTAGGTAGCTTATATACAACAGAAATTTATTTCTCACAGTTTTGGTGGCTGGGAAGTCCAAGATCAAGGAGCTAGCTGACTCAGTGTCTGATGAAGGCTCACTTTCTCATGGATGGGGCTTTTTTGCTATGTGTCCTCATGTGGTGGAAGGGGCAAGGCAGCTCCCTGGGGCCTCTTTTATAAGGACACTAATTCCATTCATGAGGACTCTGCCCTCATGACCTAATCACCTTCCAAACACTCTGCCTCCTGTCACATCACATATGAATTTTGGGAGGACACAGGAGAATTTGGAAAGATTTCTAGGAAGTCAAACAATAGCTTTTTAAGAAGTCTATTTTCTAATAAGCTATTAGTTAGTGCTTATTAGAAAATAGAATCTCCCAAAGTAATGTAGGAGGAGCATTTATCAAGGCAGATTGATAAAGGGAGCTCAGTAGATAAGGAAAACAAATATTGACCAGTGAATTATATTTATAATATATTTTGTATTTGTAATATATTTTGTTCTTATTTAGAGAATGTACTAATTAGGGTAAAGTATAGCTGCTGTAACAGAGAACCAACAATCTAGTGGCTTAAATAACAAAGAAGTTTGTTTACTGCTCATGTAGCAGTCCTGGTATGAGTAGTCATTGCCTGATGAATAGCTTTCCTCTGCGTGGTCATTCAGTGAGAGGTTCCTTCTATCTTGTTGCCCAGCTATCACGTAGGACACTGTCATCATTTACTTTGCAGAAGCTGGCTTGTCACCTGGAAAAGGGACAGAGAACATGGAGCATCATAAAGCTCAGACCTGGAAGTGGAAGTGGCACATAGAACTTCCATTCACAAACCACTAGTGAGCTTAAAAACACCAGGATGCCTAAGTGAAAGGGAGGCTGAGGAATGTAGCCTAGCAGAATAGCCATATCCAACCATAACTCTATTATCACTGCTGTTGAAGAAGGCAAGAACAGGGTTGGTGACTAACTAGCAGTCTCTGCCATGGGAAGGTATATGGAACTTTGAAAATGGAGCCAATTACTACTTTTCATGGCTTCACTAATTGGCCAGAGCTACTACTGTGCTGTGGAGTATCAGTGTTTCCTTTGATGTGCTGTTCCTAGCCTCTCTATGAGCTTATATCTAGTATCCCAGGTAAACCTGAGAGTTATCCTGGGCAATGTGGATGCTGCTATTCCCTTTTCTTAATTTTAGGGTTCTCCTCCTGTGTCCTGTACAGGTCATGAGAAAAGACTTGTTGAGTCCTATCCTACCGTTAAAAAACATGTTGTTGATTGGAAAATATTGGCAGAAGTGCCAGTATGAATAGTCTTCTAGTTGCCTTTCTGACAGTTGTGACATAATGAATCTCAAGTGTGACTATTGTCATATAATTAGAGGCTCTGAACATTAAGAACATTTTCTTAAGGATCATCCAGGCAGAAAATGAGTTCACAGGTTTTTAACATTTTTACTGATGGTCCCCAAGGCTCCACCTGTCCCTGCACTCTATTCTATACTGCCTCTTTATTGGATTTCTCCCCCACTGCAACGTGCATGTGTGTATGTGTGTGTGTGTGTGTGTGTTTGTGTGTGTGTGAGAGAGAGAGAAGAGAGAGGAAAGATTGACAATGTATTTCAGAATTCTTAAGGTTTGTTCCTCATTATTCTGTGATGTGCAGTACTATTCATAACAGAAAGTTCTGATAATTAGCTACCTTGGGATGTTCTAAAGGTGAAGTCACTCTCCTGCCATGCATCATGCAAGAGAGATTAGTGATGTAGACTGAAGGTTAGGATGTGACAGAAACTGTTAAGGACAAAAGCAGATTGATAACAGTGAGAGCTGCTGCTTGGATAGGTTCATGGATTTAGAGAGTGACCTCCCCACCATGGGAACTGGATCCCTGTGAAACCGTGGCATGAACTACAATGAGATGAAATTACCTCAGAGAAAAATCTGAAGGCACATTTGAGGACTGGTACCTTGCTTAGGAAGCTGATTACCAAAGACAAAAACATTCATGTGTATAGTGGGAGAATAGGAGATAGGTTACTTTTTAAATAGCTAGTTGGCATTGTCATTGAAGTTTGCCTTACTGGAAAAATTATACAGCTTTTCAGTTTTATACACATGCACATGTACATGCACATGCACATGCACATGCGCGCACACATACACACACACACACACCCCATATATTCTGGGGAAGAGGTGTTTTATTTAACTTTTGTATCATGATTTAATAGACCCTTATATTCTCTAAGAGATCTGGGCTTTCAGCCACGTTCCCACAGGATTCTGGAATTTTTCCCTCTACCCTCAGCCTGCCCCATCACCCAAGTATGATTTTTGTGATTCTTGTGTTTCTCTAGAGTCTCACCAACTGTATTTCTATAGCTTGGTCAGTGTTCCATCTTGGATTTCATGTTTTGCCACTTGTGATGGCAATTTATAATAAAACCAAGATATGACCTGTTTTGTATCCAGCAATGAAACAAGTTGGAAGCTGCCTGTGATGTGCAATGTGCCTTCAATGAAGGGGCAGCTGTGATGTGAATGGATCTTGGGGGAGAGAAGGGACCTTAATTTCTCTTCTCTTTTCCCATGGATATAAAACTTTGTTATGGTAAACTAAACCTCTGATATCATATGCAACCGCTGGCATTCTAGATTGTTTTAATGGCCACTCCTTATTGCTTCATGTTAAGCATTACCATCTGTTTCTTTCTTAATTATAAATGCAGCAGGAATTCACAATTACATCAGTAACGGTGGAAATAAAATGGAGTTAGAGGCTTTCTACTTAACACAAGGCAGCTTTCCTCTGATACTTTTCTTCTGTTGCAGGTATTGGTCAGAGAGGAGACTTTTTCAGTGGTTTTCTTTTCCCTCTCTTCAATATACTTACCATGAGAATGTCATGCTATCAATTCAGCAATTTCCTTTTAGTGAGAGGGAGAGCTGTGTTTATTTTCTGTCCATGGAGCTGGGGATGTGTGGGCAGCTCTTTCTCACAGTATTGGAAACCAGTGGTGTGATTGTTCTGCTGTTATTGGCCTCTGTTTTTGTGAAAAGAGATGAGTTATAATAGCCCAATGACATGAGTCATGTCATCCCCCAGAGGAGAGCTGGGAGTGGACATCTAAGAAACTCTGGTAGCCAGCCTGCCTGTCTGTGAATATACGGGAACATTTCTAGAGGGAGGTAATATAAAAGCTGAAGACATATTTAACCCAGATAACTCAGGCTTTTATTTTTCATTAAGTGGAAAAACTAATCAAATTTCAGACTCAGGGAATTTTAGTGTTAAAAGAAACCCTTATGAATCACCTTGATCAAAGCCCTAGTGACTGTTCTTTCCTTTGTGTGGTGCTTGACCAGGCTGAGCATGGAATTTGGAGTCAGCAGAACAGGTTTGAATCTGAAGTCACCGCCGTGGACTTTGAGTCCTCTGCATTGAGTTTTTAGTGTCAGTTCTCTTCATCGATGACAGAGACATGATGCTTCTTATGAAGCCCATGTTTGGATTAAATGAGAGAGAACAAGTAAATCGTAGCCATTGTGTGGCCGACCTGTGGGGTTTTATTTTCCCCTTCTTTCCATTGACATTTATGACAGATGAAGAAGTATAGGTCCAGAGAGGTTAAATGCCTTGCCCAAGATGATACATCTAGTTCAGGGTGGACCTGAAGTAGAAGTAATGTTTTAAGACTCTATTTCAAGGCTTTTGCTTACTATGTCATATCTAGACCCTTCGCGACCTTTCTCCATTCTTGTCACCATTGTACTATTGCACAATAAATAACTACAATGATTAACATGTGTATGATACTTTTTAAATTTGTAGCATACCTTTTAAAATATATATTCCCATTTAACATGAAGTAGGTGAAGTAGTGTTATAATCTCATCCTTCCTCTTATTTTAAGTTGGAAATTCTGAAAGGTCAAGTATCTTGCTGAAGTCACACAGAAGGCTGAGTCAGGACTTGAACCCAGGTTTTTGAGGCTTTCCATGTATGAGCTTCACTCTATACTAGGTGGACTCCTACTGTTACACCAGTACATGTAGGAGAGGACTGAAAGATGAAGTAAAAAGAAATCAATATTATTATCTATAATTTAATAGTTGTAGTTAGGACACTTTATGATGTGGATACTATAAGACCAAAACCATTTTCTTGAACTATATTAATATTTTAGCAAACCATGTGCTTTTTACCCACCAGAAGGTTCCCCTGGGTAAGTAAAGAGGTAGAGCAGGAGACAGCAGGTTTGCACTGAAAGTAGTTATAAAACAAAACAAAACAAAACATATAAGACATCAACCACAAGAGGCCCTTGCTCCAAAATGCAAATGACTCATTTGCTACTTCAAAAATTCACCTCATCAATGAAGGGATCATTTGATCATTTGTTCCTGCCAAGTTTATGTTTAGTCCAAGAAGGGTCAGGTTGGTGCATGTTCTCACACAGGGGTCTGAGAGCACAGTAGCAGGTGTGAAAAGAGTCTTTGGGCCTTGCACTTGCCTTTTCATGCCAATGCCCTCATCCAAATGAGGAGTCCCCTTTGCACTTTCCCAGCTTCTAGGCCATATGTTATGTCTGTCTCTTACAGGGTGATTCAGTGATTCCTGGTGATAATGACATCACAGTGAGTTTTACTTACATCCTGTTTCTCTTATATAATGCCCATGCTCCTCCTGTCATGCTGTCCTAAGCCATCAGGGCCCACTCTATAATAAGCCAGCTTCCTGAAAATCAGGCCTTCCTGGCAACAAAACTAAATCTTTTAATCTCAGAAACCCTACTACTGACCATGTATAGAAAACCATGCAAATTTAAAGAATGTAAATATTGACATTCTGAGGTTTTCCCATGTAACCTGATTTAGTCTGATTTCCCTATTATTTCTGCCATTTCTGTGGGCATTTTACTGAAGCCAGGTTTTATACAACAGCCCAGGAGCAGCGTCGTTCATAAGGTAAGGGCACAGGCTATAGCATCGGCCAGACCTTTGGTCGAGTTCTGGCTGTGCAGCTTGACTGTGTGATGTAATATAAGTTCTCAGAGCCTCACTCTCCCCATCTGTAAAGTGATGATAATGGTGCCCACCCACTAGCTGGTGCTGTGAGGATCAGATGAGCTACCACATGCAAAGTGCTTAATTATAGGACAATGTTTTGCCTTTCTCACCCCCCCAGAACCAGATGAATGATTCATTTGTGATATTTTTCTCTCATTAGGAAACTTTAGCTGGACAAAGGTCATTCAGGATTCTTTTAACACGTGAAATGCATTTGTTTTATTGAAAGAGATTAGAAATATTATTTTGAAAGTTTTATACCTTACTTTAGAAGTCAAGTCTTATATCATTAGTAGGTTTTCACTTCAGTTTACGTTCATGTTTTATCCTTTCACTGTGAGCAAGGTGGTGAGACAGGCATTCTTTCTATTGTCTTGCATGCGAACGTGAAAATATCCTCTATGTGCCAAATACAACTTTGTGAGCATATTGTTTGTTTTAATCTAGCCTTTTAATGTCAGAAAAAAGTCTCAAAGTTCTAGTATAGTAATAATGATTAAAATGCTTATTAAAGAGCACGTTTAAAGATAAGGCTATTTTGAGGACTCAGGGGCATATAAACAGGTTATTATTTTTTCATAAATGTATTAAATCAGACATGTGCTAGCCAAATGTGTGACCTTATATAGGTTTTTTCCAGAGTTTTACAGAAATAACACTAAAATAAAGGAACGTGAATTCCTTTGCCAGTTCTTTGAAGGAAATGGTAGAATCTGACCTACCTCGAAGGAGTATTAAGAGAAATAACCCGGTTATATTGCTGCAGGCTTAGAATCTTTAAATAGTCTCAGAGATCAAATCTCCCTCAGCTACATAGAATGATTCCATATGCTCTATTCTGAAACTTCCTCTCTTTATCTCTAAACGGGGCCGTTTTGAGCCACACATGAGGAGGCGCAGTGGAAGAAAAATGTTCTGCTGAGCGGAATCTGCAAACCATGCCACATGCCGACATCTCATCTGATAATGACATCCTCACTCTGGAGAGGCCAGGACCAACTGTGTTATCCTCTTTCTCCTGCTCTTCTCCTCCCACCACACACATACACGAGCACCTGTCAACCAACACCCTCATACCCCTTCTTCTCTTAGAAAGGAAGGGCTTCAAACATAATATTCTGGGGGAAACACCCCATGACTCTCTGATAAGAAGAGGAATCTGTATTAAATCCTTTAATTCTACTAAACATGCAAAAGCATTGAGCAAGCAGTCAGGCAACCATGTATATAGCTGCAGATGTCCCGTACATATGGACCATTGTCCACACTGCTGGTGGGACTGGCAGCATTTTAAAAACTGGTTATAACACATATGGTCCTTTGCTTTTTGCTCTGGCATCTGAAGTCTTGCTAATCCAAACACATCATCGTTGCAGTACTCCCAGCACAGTAAATACCTATCTGCTCTCAAGTTATGAATGCCATGTGCTTCCCTGGCTCAAGGTTGTGGGTAAATTAGTTCTTAAATGAAAGTGAGGGGCAGGGAGCTTTGCAAAGAGGAGAAGCATGTTAGGTGCAGGAAGAGGAAATTAAATGGATTTGACTCTCCTCTGTCTTTTCAGTGTTTTGGCCCTCCACCCATTATAAGCTTTCAAGCTTTATTGGATGATAGTTTCTAATTCTCCTTCTAGCCAAGGCTCCAAGGTATGATTTC
The DNA here is from genome assembly GCF_002776525.5 of Piliocolobus tephrosceles. NCBI lineage: Eukaryota > Metazoa > Chordata > Mammalia > Primates > Cercopithecidae > Piliocolobus > Piliocolobus tephrosceles. Next base: position 97,703,388 of record NC_045440.1, read on the forward strand.
AGGATGGAGAATAAATTCTTTCTGTTTCCCGTCTCTCAGAAAAATTGCTCATCAACTAAAGTTTTCAAAGAGCTAATTTATGGGAAGCTGTTTTGGTTGTCTAGCTATTTATATTATCATCATTATTCAGTCTAAAGTCTTGCCTATTGCTGAAAACTTTACACAAAACAAGATATTGTTGTCATTCATTTCTTAGCCATTGCTTTGCTGTTTACACACCCACATAATTACCTTGAACACCACAGAAAAGAAATTGCAACATAATATTTCCTAAACACACTTTGAGTTTACAAAGTGATTATAAATGGCTTTTAAAGAAAGTAATTCCTGTTATTTTCATTGTGTTCAAGCTTGTCTACTTAATTTTGCTGTGTGTGTTGGAGGATTGTGGTGCTAAGTTGAGATATGTAGACAAAACAAATTTTGTCATTTTTCAGTAGACAAAATTATATTAGTGGTGGAGATACTGTCATTTTAAAATTATTCTGAAAAACATTTATTGAGTACTTTCAATATGTCATCAGACAACTTCACCTCTCTTTGGGTATGAATTTTTTGTTTGTGTTTTGCTTTGATTCGTTTTGTAAAAGGAGACAGCAACCCAAGGACTTTAGAGCTATAAAATGGCAAGGGTGATTACTACAACCTAAATATGAGAAAAAAACAGTTTTGATTCATTCCTTGAATGCCTCCATCACAGAGCAGTTTTTAGCAATGGAAGTAAGATTGTGAAAGGAAAAGAACAGGGCCCTTTACAGAGCTCCAGGAATTCTTTTGTGGTACTTTCAGCAAGTATTGATGGTAGAAAATTAATAGATATAATAAACACTGTGAGGTTGGCTGGCATTTTATCTATCCCTTGAACAGGTTTAGGAAATATAATTGACTTGTGTCCACAAATCTGAAATACAAATTTTTTGTGTGTAATAGTAATTTTCCCTGCAGTTTTGGCATTCTTTTTCCATTAAACATCTCAGTTTCCAGTGAGAGGAATATACCCTTGGTCCTACTTTGTCATTTTGGGACAATTTATTTTAAAATTATAGTAAGGGACTTTGGTCAGAATTCCACTAGACTCATTTCAAACCCAGTCTGCTGACTCCAACTCGCCATAATCGTCCCCACCTCCAGCACACCGAACAGGAAGTGGCATACTCAGATGCCAGGAACAAGGCGATTGCTCAGATGGAATAACACTTGGCAGTTTGGAAAAATTTGTTGATGTAAGCTGAAATTGTAGGTTAGAGACTGACTTGTGGGATACATTTCTGCCTATTATGGTCCATTGTACAGTCAAAAATGGGAAAAATTACTTACTGCAGCTGGCTTTTTGGCGTTTAAATCACTGATGGAATAATCAGAGGGAAATCTTCTAAGTTATCATAAAAGATGGATTGTGACACAGGATGTCAGTTTCCAGGGTTATCCGTTTTACCTGCCTCACATGACTGGAAAGTTTTTTGTTTAAGAAAAGAACCAAAGAGCCAGAGAACTATTGAGCAGTCCTTGACACTGACTTGCCCAGTGATAACTGATGCCTGCAACTACCCTTCCTGTCCTGCTACTTGGGGGGCCAATGTTTTTAAGAGTTGGGGCCTTGGGAAGATTTTTTTCGGTGCCTCTCCTGTGTTCAAAGCTCCTGAAGCATCTGTAACTTCCTATTCCAGGAGTGTACACATTCTGTAACTAGAAGCCTACAGCTGAAATTGCTGAACACCAAAATAACTACACTGATCACTGGAGGCATGCCTAAGACTGAACATAATTTTTCATTTTCATTCATGGATTTGTACATATTCTAAAAAAAAATGCACTCTGAAAATAGTATTTGCATAAAAGGAAATAAGAGAAAACATACTACCCATCCATGTACACCAAATGAGCTACATCTCTTTATTGATGAATTTTAAGTCATTTGAGTTTTTCCATACTTATTTCTCATTGAATGCTCCTTTTCCAGAAGACCTCACAGGTGTCTGACTCCATCACAGTCCTCCCAGTATTGAGGACAGATCTTAGGATTTCTCTCTTGAGGGTCAGGCATCCCTACTTGGTAATTCACCTCCTCTGTCCTCTATTTCAGGATACTCGGCTCTAAATGCACTGCTTGCCTCAACCTTCCCTTTGGATTGAAAGTTCCTTAAAGGAACTTAGGCAGCCGATGTTTCAGCCCCCCCAGAATCTGCCTTCTCTTTTTCTGGAAATAGTACCTTAATTGCTCAAGAGAACCTACTCTCCCACTTTGCATATAGGCCAAGTGTCATCCCAATTAAGATTTTCTTTTCTGCCTGGAGGTGATCACATGATTCAGTTGAGGCTATCCAGACTATCTCTGCTCCTAGAATTTGAGCTTTGATTAGAATCCCTATAAGAATGGATAAGAGATCTGATTCCTCTTAGGAGAGTTTTCTGAAGAGAAGGCAGGATATCCTACTGCTTACCTTTGACTTGCCTACTTCCCTTCCTTTATGAGGTGCGCTTAAGCAGCTTCACTTTAGAGTATGCGAGTTGACTCATATCTTGCCAATACATCTTTTAATTTTGTCCCTATTGGCCCAGATTGGTTGGTGTTTGCTGACAAAGTATCCTAATACAGCCTCCATCTTCCAGTTCCTATTTATGTGTCATGATGATCTGAAGCGTTTTGAAAGAATAGTGAAGGTTATTGCATAAGATTCAGAAAGTTCCAGTTTTCAATGGGGTCATAGATATGAATTAAACCAAATAATATTCTTTATTATACAACTTTATTTCTTCCCAGAGTTTTAGAAACATGTGAGTTTAAAATGGATTCAAGCAGGAAATAACTGGAAATTCATGACCATTATCTTTTAAAAATGATTTTTAAAAAACTTTAGAATAGTTTTAAATTTACTGAATTTAAATAGTACAGAGTTTCCATATAGCCCACACCCAGTTCTCCCACTATTAACATTTTTACCTCAGTGTGGTAGATTTGTCACAATTAATGAATAAATATTGAATATTTTTAACTGAAGTCATAGCTTATTTAGATTCCTCTGTTTTTCTCTAATGTCCTTTTCCTGTTCCAGGATCTTATCCAGAGTACCACACTACATTTGAAGTCACATCCTTTAGGTGCCTTTTGGTGGGATAGCTTCTCAGACTTTTCTTGTTTTTGATGGCCTTTATAATTTGGAAGAGCATGGTCAGATATTTTGTACCATGCTTCCGATTGAGATTTGTCTGATGTTTTTCAAAAGTTTAGACTGGGGTGATGTGTTTTAGAGAGGAAGACCACAGAGATAAATTGCCATTCTCATCATCACATCAGGGTGCAAACTATCAAAATGCTTATTACTGTTGATGGTAACTTTGATTACCTGGCTGAGGTAGTGTTCATCAGGGTTCTCTTTCTTTCTTTTCTCCTTTTACACATTGCACTCTTTGGAAGGAAATCACTACACTATGTGTAGCCCACACTAAAGAGTTGTAAGGTGAGAGACAGGTACAAAGAAAGAGGCAGTTATTAATTCCAGGATTTTAAAAATCAAGATGGTGTTATACTCCACCTTCTTAAGTGTGTAGTTTGTATATGTATTTCTCATAATTCTTCTACACAGGAGATTTATCTATTTTCCTTCTTTATTTTATAGCTTATTTGTATTACTGCGGATGCATGAATACTTATTCTATAAGTACTGGTTATAATCTAGTACTAGTTTATTTATCATGTTGCTCATATTGTTACAGCCTTGGCCATCGGGAGCTCTTTCAGTGGCTCTTGTGTCCCTTTGGCATACTTCCATTGTTGTGGGGTTTTTTGATTTTTGGTCTTTTTTTAGCCCTTCCTTACTTTCTGGCAATACAAAGTGCTCTCAACTTATCTCTCATACTTCCTCCTCCGGTGCTAGAATCAGCCATTTCTCCAAGGAACCCTGGTTCCTTTTAGTGGAGAATGGCATTAAAAATACAGACCTGGTGTTAGTTATGCTCATTACGTCTAGAGTGTCATTGCTTCTAGGTCTTCTCAGCTGAAAGAGCAAGAAGATGTATGCTTGTATACTAACCTATCTGTATACACATATCTATAAATATTTCTCTGTGTAATCATTTGTACCTGTTAAGATAAACATGAACGCATACTGATATCTCCAACTCTAATCTTTCAACACATTCGAACTTTGTCCTCTTGCTTTTCTGTAAGCTCAGATCCCAACAGTGAAAAACCTGGTTCCCTTCACCCACCATTCATTGTCCAGTTCCAGCATAGATGTATTGTTTCAGAATTGTTAACTCATACTCCTGTGGAGAACAGCTTTATCAACTAGAGTACAGTGCTTATAGTACAGTTACTGTTACCTTTAACCTTATAGAGTGTACTCTTAGTGCACCTTATTTCAACCCCCTGCAGTGACATTGTTTCATACTGTTCTCTTTAAAATTATGTTTTAAATTTATCCAGGGGATAATGCATAGCTAAAGATGACAATTCGTGCTGACAGGCTTATAATAAAAACTAGCAGCCCCTTTCTCTCACTCCTTCTCCACTCTTACCTGTTCCCCAAGAACAACACTTTCAACTCTTGTAGCTGTTCACATCAATTTGTCTAAAATCTAAATAATGTATTTTACAGCTTGAGATATCAATTTTAAACATTATACAATGATTTTGTATTATTGTAGATAAGGATTTAGCTTTATTGCACCTCCTCTCCCTGATCCATTTCTTTGCAACATAGTTATTTCACATTTTTTGTTAAATCGACATTTAGTGTTTACATTGCTTTCCTATTTTTTAAATCCTGGGACCAATAATTGACTCTTTATTTGTACCCATTTCTTACCCTATAAGACTTTTCCCCACATGATCAAACTTACCAGATGGTATCCAGTTTCTTCTTGCCCCTGATTCTTACTTCCCAGGACCCTCTGTTTACTCAGGCTACTTCATTGGGTGTATTTATGCATAGCTAGGAATCGGGCTGCTGGTGTCTGGAAACTGAATGGGGAAGGAGACTGGGGGTTGGCGGGGGCGGGTCTCATAGTCTTCTATGTAGGCTTTCACTTCACCTCCTTGTTCTTAGATTGGTGTCTCACCTCATCTCACCTTCCACTGTGCCCAGGTCACTAAGTTCCAAGCCTTTCTGAGTCACTTACTGTGAGACTTATACTATCTCCTGACATTGGAAGGATGTGGGTTGCAGTTACCTCATTGGGCATGAAGGACTTAGAGACCTAAGGGTGTATAAGGTTTTCATACATGCTTTCTAAAAAACTTTCTGCTTTCAACCCTATGACTTACTCTGCTTTAGTGGTACCTGGTACCTCTAATTCCTGCACATTCCTTAGGTTCTTTGCAGTGATACATTTGTTTCTCTTAGGTATACCCTAAGATTACCCTATGGATACATAAGTTACTCTGGCTTTACTGTGTTGTCAGTAAGAATTCCTATATCTGCTTGACATCTTCACTTTGTGTGATTCAGTGTTACAGATGTCTTTCACGTTTTTTGTGCTGTTGGTTGTTGTGAGAGGTGATTGTGGAGAGAAAAGGGTGTGCCAACTTAAACCTGAAGTCCCATACTTCTATGACCACACTAAACTCAGCTCATGTTACCTCTTTGGAGAAGGTACTCCTGAATCTTCCAAAGTAAGTTTTTTTGTCCTTGGCTTCCACAGCATTCAGTCTGCGGCACATGCCACACTCTTGTCATTTTCCTCACTAAACAATAAACCCATCTAGGGCAGGGATCATATCTAACTCACTAACGCATGTGTACTGTGAACTCTGTGCTGGCTGACTCTACTATATGTCCTCAGTATGTGCTTACTGAAGTCTAAGAATTTACTACTAATTTAGTTTACTGATTGTAAACTAAAACCTCTGAGATATATTATGTTGCTCAAGTACCATCTGAGAAGTTAAATGTCAATGTTGGGCTGAAACTAGAATTTCACATTTGAAAGTATTAACCCGGTTTTATGTCCCATAGCTATGCGGCCCCTAGAAAGGATTCTTGTGTGACCTAGAAAAGGTTGGAGGAAATTGAGGATACTTCAATTTGGGAGGTTCCCCAAACAACTTGATTTTTCTAATTAGATAGAGACATCTTTCATATTTAAAATTTTATTTCCATGCAGATTTGCTGTGACTTTGGTGTGGCCTAATCTTTTTTTTTTTTTTTTTTTTTTTGAGACGGAGTCTTGCTCTGTTGCCCAGGCTGGAGTGCAGTGGCCGGATCTCAGCTCACTGCAAGCTCCGCCTCCCAGGTTCACGCCATTCTCCTGCCTCAGCCTCCCGAGTAGCTGGGACTACAGGCTCCTGCCACCTCGCCCGGCTAGTTTTTTGTATTTTTTTTAGTAGAGACGGGGTTTCACTGTGTTAGCCAGGATGGTCTCGATCTCCTGACCTCGTGATCCGCCCGTCTCGGCCTCCCAAAGTGCTGGGATTACAGGCTTGAGCCACCGCGCCCGCCCGGTGTGGCCTAATCTTTAGAACTAATCACTTTAGCAGTGAAATTTAACTTAGAAGTCCAGTTAGGGTTAAGATGAAAAGGTAACAAATGAGAATATGTACTCTGGAGTTATACAGATCTGAGTTTGAACTTTAGCTCCTTCACCTACCAAATAGATAAGTCGTTAACTTCTTTCAGCCTCAATTCATCTACGTTAAAATTGGGATAATAACAATACAAACATTATTGGTCTGTATGAAGATTAAACAATATAATGTATGTAATACAGCATAATGCCTGGTATGTGGTAAGCTTTCAATAAATGTTACCTTCATTTGTTATTATATATCATGACAGTTAATATAATGCTGAGCTAATATTTGATGATTGTCTGAAATAACATGAAAAGGTTTAGTGCAAAAATTGGGGGATAGAGGGGTTGGGAACTGGGCATAGAAAATTCAGCAATCTAAGGAAGCAGTGGTACTTTCTTTACTGAGCCCTATTAAATTGAAAGATTATGTTCTAGCACCAAGGAAGAGTAGCAATACGAATCATTTCTTATGATCTAAAGTCCATTAGCTACTCCATTTAGCTGTTAATGTTGTGAGGCCATTGGTGGAAATAAATGTGTTATTTGGTAATGGACTTGTTTTCTTAACAATTATAATATATTGTTCTTTCCAAATGCTATATTTAATTCTGCCATTCTGCTAATTAGTCAGCCGATCAGCCTTCAGCATTGTTTCAATATCCCACCCACCACGTTTTTATATTAAAGCTCGTACTTAATTGGTGTTGTGGGCTGAATTCTGTTCCCCCCAAATTCACACATACCCTAACCCCTAGTACCTCAGAAGGTGATCATATTTAGAGATATTTCATCTTGAAAAGATTAAAATTAGGCCATTAAGCTATTAGGGTGGGGTCTGCTTCAGTGTGACTTATCAGAAGAAGAAATTTGGACACACAAAGGGACACTAGGGCATGCGGAGAGAGACCACCTTGTGAAGAGCCAGAGAACAGACGGCCATCTGCAAGCCACAGGGAAAGACCTCAGAAGAAACCAACCCTGCCGATGATTTGATCTTCAACTTGAAGCATCCAAACTGTGAGAAATACATTTCTGTTGTCTAAGCCAGCCTGTCTGTGGGATTTTGTTACAGCAGCTAAGCAAACTAACGCGGTTGGCATTGAGGAGCAAAATTGAGACTCGAATTTCTGATTTATTTTATTCTGTGTGGCTTATAAAGCACTTATCACACACGCCATTTGAACTTTACCCAATCCTATAAAGTAAGTGTTATTATTAACTCTCATTTTACAGATGAAGCCATTGAGGCTCCGAGAGTCTATACAAACACATAGCTGCTCAGGGGGCAAGTGGAAATTGAACCCAGGCTACTTGATTTCAATCCCCCTTTCGTTTTATGTTTCTCATTTCTCTCTCCCTTTGCTGTGAGTGTAGAACATGCACCTGTTCTTTTCTACTGCAGTTCATTCATTTGTGCAACTGACAGGTTACCACTGGTGACTGTGGATTGCTGCCTAATACTGAGCTGAAGAAAACAACAAATTTGCCAATCTGAAAAGAGAGCATTTTTATTTATTGCTCAGCTTCCAGAACCTAATGCCTTCAATTTTCTGTCATTGTTCCACTGAAAGTGAAGAATGGAATGTTGATACACCTCTTGTTTTTTTCTGTTTTTATCCCACTCCTTGTGGTTAGATCACCTTTTAGGTGTTCATTCATTCCACAAATATCTACTGAGCAACTGTTTTGAGTCCCGTATTTGGATGTCATGTTTTTGAGGCAGGAGTTAATGTGCTGAGCAGGAAGAGATGCGGCTGCACAGAAAACTGCTACTTCATGAGACAGGGAGGTCTTCCCATGATACTATATTGCAGTTTGTTTGCTGTAATGAAAATACAGTACACCTTTCCCACACTCCCTAATTAAGCTTTCAGTGTTCTTCTTCCTTCTGTGAAAAACGTTTATAGAAATTCTAAGACTTGTGTCCCAAAATAATATAGTAAGCAACCTGATATTACTGGTTTTATATAATCTTAGTGCACTATCTTATTCATAATTAAAGTTAGAACTGTGACTATGTGGAGGAGAAAGTGAATAGATGAGGTGGGGGGACATTTTAGTAATAACTTTGATTTTGGATGTCTGCTGTATTATTTTTAGATTATAATTTAAATAAGTTCATGTGTATTACATTATTTCACCAAAAATTTTACTTTAAGATATGGAGAATATTCCATTTTCCCCCAAGAGTAGCAATAATTTTTTAAATTATCCTTTAAAATTGGATTAAATTACTTAATTCCAGAGACCTGTGTTCTTCTTGTGTGACAATAAAGAGTATGCAGCTTTAAGTTACTGACCGTCTAGTTAAAAAGATGTTTCCAAAGTATAACCAGCATTGGAATTGGTTCAGACCCATATTTATAAACAGTAACTATGACAACCCATTCCTCCCAACCATGTTCAACCCCTCATACTTTCCCAACTGTCTGTTTTGCAAGATGACATAAGTAGAGGGTTTGGAAAAAAGAAAAAAAAAAATCTTTGGATGATAAACGCTTTTTGCAAACAGAGCCTATAAAGCTGTTTGTTCAGCAGCATGTGATTCGGACAGTGGGAGTTCATCAGACAGCAAGGATTAACCCCCTAATTTGTTTCTCTCTTTTGGAAGAGGACAGACTGCTGTGAATTCCATGTACTCAACCTGAGCTGCCAAACATGATTGAAAACTATTTGACTGACTGGTGGCCAAAACGTGAGGCAGGGACCATTCATCATTTTCCTGCTCTTCACAACCCCATATAATAAGTTTTGTTTTGTTTAAAAGAAGTAAATATATATTACAGTTTTCAAACCAATGTCTCCCACAACCTAAAAGCATTTCAATATTGTACCCTTTTCCAATAGAATGGAATGATGCTATGTATCTGTAGTAATTTTAACCAAATTCCTTCTAGTTACCTCCATTTCCAATGCAGAAACTCCTCTCAAGTGAATACATACACAGGTTATAATGTACTTGATGAGCCAGTTTCTTTAGGATGAGTACATACATGATTGGTTTTGATTTGACCATGGTGGTGTGCAGTGGGCTTCCTGTGTCCACAGCTGTGTCAGAATAGTCCTCTGGGGCTTGATTGGGTGGCATAGCCCATAAGATCAGCTGACTTTTAAAATCAAAGTAATAGGAGGACTATGCAATGGAGACAACTCCTCAACATTGACCCATCCCCTCAGTCCAATTCCATATGTTCCATTGGGAATTAATTTCCTGCAGGCATAGAAGAGTTGTAGGAGCTGCCTCTGCCAGAGAAGCTTCATCTTTCCTTGAGTCAGGAGTCAGTAGAAGATAGTAGGCTACAAACCATTTGACTATACCTCTATGGATCTCTTGCCACTGGATGTAGAAAAGGAGTATAAAGAAACAGTATAAAATATGACATTGAATTGTCAGTGGATCGACAGTTAAACATATAGTCTGGGTATTCAAAGACAGTGCCTTTTAAAAATGTGTTCAACCTCCATTAGCCGATGAAATGCCTCCTTTCCATTCCTACGCTGGCATATCTTTCACCAGAAGCCTTTAACCAGATTCTAGAACCTGTCCATTGGGAATAATTTAGTCACCTTCTTCAACTTCTTTTTCTCTTTTTTCCCTCTCAAATGTCATTTTTCCCCATGGCTCCAGTCTCAATTCTCCTCTTATTTTATCCATTGTCCCCAGTAACACCCTCTTCTTTGTCCATCTAGTCATCCATCAGTCCACCTATCTATTCGTCCAATCAACTATTACTGAGCCCCAATTACATGCATGTGAAGCATAGTCTCAAAGCACCATTTCCCTGGCCAAGCTAGGATGATAATGAGAGATAGGATGCTCTGTTTCAGTTTGGTTGTTCAAAGCAGACCCTATAATAAGGAATTGGGAGTAAGTAGTCTATTTGATAGGTGATTCCAGGAAGCAACAGTGAGGTAAAGAAGGAGGGGAAAGGGGGAAAAAAACAACAAAATAATGAAAGGTGCATTAAGATGTGGGAAACTGCTTATAGGTAACTGGCTTTAGTCCTGCTGAGGGTTTTTTGAGAAACTTTGTAGAACATGCCTCAGAATTGTCCCACTGAAGGATGGGAAAGCTAAGATGTTTATTCATTTACTTCAGTCCTCACTGACTTAAGAGTTATCTTGGGGGCATTAAATCCCTGGCATTTTCAGGATGCCCTCCCAGTCGGCTTTGCAAGCCTTAGTACTGGAGAGAGACTTCAGGCAGAAAAGTGGAAGGCAAGGGCATACATAGTTTCTGTTCACCTAGGCTGCAGGTGAACTCAAAGGTGGACGCAGAGTTTTTGGTTGGGGGTGGCGGTGAGGGCGGTGGCAGTGATTCCATAGCATCTGCTTCAACCTCTGTGTGACCACCCCCAAATGCCTTAAATGGAAGTATGTCAGAGTTTTTCATTTTCTGGTAAAGAGTACCAGGGTGGGCATTTACTCTATTTAATGTGCAGAAACACAGCACTGTGTTTAGAATTGGACTTACTCATTTCCTGAATATATATATAGCTTCTCTTTCTCTACAACCTCTTTTCAGCAGATTTATGCAGACAAGAAAATATTGTAACCCAAAGCACCACTGCAAATTTCACTGTGCTGACATTAATCATGACCATTTGATTTATTATCTATCATTTGAAAAGAATATTTTGCAACTCTTGCGCATTGATTTTTTTTCTTTTTTCTTTTTTTTTTTTTTTACCAAGAATGATTACATCCATGCAACATAACTCTTCTAATGGTTAATGCAGTTTGCTTTATCATCCATTCACTCCCTAATTGTGGTGTTTTCGAAAGCAGACATTATACCTGGAAAGTTGGGAGAGAAATATTTGATTCACCCATCTTTCAGAGAAAAGGAGATGGATTTAAACCAGGCTAGATACTGTAACTGATTATTGAGTACTTGGCTTGGTGGGCTTAATTTACCAGCTACCATTGAATTAATTGAAAAATAAACTTCTGTGGATATTAATACTTTCAAGTGTCAAAGTTTAAATGTCATCTACTTTGGATCCGTTAAAAATATTTTCACTAACCCTTTATAATTTAATTGACTTTTTAATTTTTTGTTCTGTTTTGTTTTAACAAGCAATCTACCCTTTTTTGTAACCCCTTTTGCTGTACATGTCACTGGGCTGGGGCCAAAAGTAACTGTGAGTGACTAATATCTGGGAAATATTTATTGAATGAGTGAAAGAAATCCACTTGGGATTTATACCCAAGAACAAATGCTCCTAAGTTGTAATAAAATTTAGTAAAGTATCCTTCTTTTGAGGTTCATATGTAGATGCTTTCTATGTGTTTATCAAACACATATCAGGTTATGACAATAATGCCTCTCTTTTCTCTCCATTTATCCAAATCTATCATTTAAGGCCTTGGCATAATTTCTCCTTCTTTAATGAAGCTGCTTCAGTTTCTTCCAGTTCAGTGCTTCATATACTTGGCTGCAGTTGGGGAGCTGTAGAAAAATCCTTTTGACTAGGCTACACCCTAGAACCCTAGATGATTTAAACCAGAGCCTTTGGGTGTGGAATTCAGGCTTCTGCTTTTTTTTTTTTTTTTTTTCTTTTGAGACACAGTCTCACTCCATCCCTCAGGCTGGAGTGCAGTGGTGTGATCTCGGCTCACTGCAACCTCCTGGGCTCAAGCAATTCTCCTGTCTCAGCCTCCTGAGTAGCTGGGATTACAGGTGTCTGCCACCACACCCAGCTAATACTTGTATTTTTAGTAGAAACAGGGTTTTGCCAGGTTAGCCAGGCTGGTTTCGAACTCCTGACCTCAAGTGATCTGCCCACCTTGGCTTCCCAAAGTGCTAGGATTTCAGGGATGAACCACCATGCCTGGTAAGGCCTCTGCAATTTTTTTTTTTTTTAGATGGAGTCTTGCTCTGTCACCTCAGTGGAGTGCAGTAGCACGATCTCAGCTCACTGCAACCTCCGCCTCTCGGGTTCAAGTGATTCCCCTGCTTCAGCCTCCTGAGTAGCTGGGACTACAGGTGTGCACCACCACACCCAACTAACTTTTTGTATTTTAGTAGAGACGGGGTTTCACCGTGTTAGCCAGGATGGTCTTGATCTCTTGACTTCGTGATCTGCCCACCTCGGCCTCCCAAAGTGCTGGTATTAGAGGCATGAGCCACCGCGCCTGGCTGACTTCTGCATTTTTAAAAGCTCAAGCAATTACGATGTGCAGCCAAGGTTGAGAACACCACTGTACCTGGATGTGATTGCTGTCTTCTCTGAAAACCTAGGAAACCTCGCTATTAAATAGCCCCCTCTTCAAGACAGTTGTAATTGGCCTAGTATTCTGGCTTAAGTTGCTCTGAAGATCAACTTGCCTAACCACCCTTCCAACTCCCAGATACCTCTGACAGCCTTCTGGTTGTCTAGTTCAAATACTTAACACTGACATGGAACTTATTCCCAATGCAGCCTTGCCCATCTTTGGGCAGCTCTGACCAGTCCAGATGTAAGTCTGTCTCTTTGTAGCTTCAAGCTATTCTTTCTGTCTCTATCACTTTGGGGTGGGGCTGGGAGTGAGGGAATCTTTCTAACAAGTGGTTTAAATGTCTGAACAATCTGTTTGTTCAATAAATGTTTATGGAATGCCTCCTATGTATTAGACACTGGGCTACCTCATTGAAAAGCAATGTACAGATTCCTAGGAGGATTTGCAAGCCAGTCCTCCTTTCTTCTTGTTTTCTTCTTCTTTTTTTTTTTTTTTTTTTTTAATTGTACTTTAAGTTCTGGGGTACATGTGCAGAATGTCCAGGTTTGTTACATAGGTATACACATGCCATGGTGGTTCGCTGCACCCATCAACCCGTCATCTACATTAGGTGTTTCTCCTAATGCTCTCCCTCCCCTAGCCCCCAACCCCCTGAGAGGCCCCATTGTGTGATGTTCCCCTCCCTGTGTCCATGTGTTCTCATTGTTCAACTCCCACTTATGAGTGAGAACATGCATTCTGTTTGTTATTTTGTTATTAAGTTGCCACGTTTCTGACATAAAAGAATATCTTTGGCTGCAATGGTGAAAGAGCAAATGGGCTTAAGCTACAACATGAGAAATTCAGGTAGCAGAGCGATGATTATTAAACTTTGAGAACAGTTTTCTGATTAATGTTGTGAAATCTTTCCTTGGTGCTTTAAATATGACATACTTTCATGTGACTCTATTTATATACTGCCTTGAGTGCAGAGGGCAATGCCCTATGTTCCTTCTGAGGGTTCCTTCTGAGTCATTCTAAGTCTCTAGATGAGGTAGCCCTGAGGAAGCAAGAGTGAATGATTAAGATACTTCCTGATGATGTTTTTAGGGGAAAGATAAACAAGGTTGTTTCCCCTGCTGGCTGGTGTTCCCCATGGTGCATGCATCCAGATGAGGTCTCCTAGGAAAATCTTGGTCCAGCGATGCTTGGCTGTGCCAGTTCCCTGATGCTGAAGGCTTTGCTGGGAAACAAAGCACATTAAGGGTGGATCTAGGTCACTCTGGACTTCATACCTTTCCAAGGCAAGGAAAGGCCAAGCTCCAGAGGCTCCATTCACATTATTGTGCGCCTGAGGTGTTGTGCTCCTAGACTTCATCAATGTCATGGGAAATGATACCTCCCTCAGTCATTTAATGAGGTAGTCCTGGGCATATAGCACAGTGGAGATAGGCACCTTGTGAAACAGTTGGTGCTGGAGAAGTGTTGAAAACTCTATGCTGTCTCATTGGAGGGAAGGTAGGGGGTCTCGGGGACTCTCTCCTAGGAATTAGAACATGGTTCCACTTACTCCAACCTAGAAACCCACCAGTGAGGAATTTTATGCTCCAGGAACCAAGCTAAGTAAGATGTTTCCACCACCTTTCCTTGCCTACTTAGATTTCAGATCCTTCTTTCTTTCTAATACACCCAGCCCTGAGATGACCTGGGTTCCTTCTAATCTCAGAGTATGAAATTTTCTCTCTGGGATTTAATTCTGGTTTATTCCTCCACCTTGCCCTGCTTTATCTACTGTAGCATATGTGATGCCACAACGCAGTTGTGACCTCCCCAGTTGCATCAACGTTAAAGCAGACACAAGCACTGAAAATATGCAGGGCCAGACCAACAGGTCCCGTACAGCTGAAGTTCATCATGGTGTTTTACAACAAACCAATTACTCAATTCATTTTATGGGTTGACTGTGCCCATCTTTTACTCTCAAGAAGCATTTTCTAATATCATAAGACAGAGCGAGGGAAAAGTGCTCTTTCAGTTCCAAACCCTGGGGCATTTATGCACTAATAACCTTCCTCCTTTGTGCTTTTCCAAAGAATGTAAACCAAAGCAATTAAATTAAATGGAGTTAACGTTGGCATGGTAGCATAAATCAAATGTCAGGAAATTCATTATTAAGAGGTTATCGTTCCTTTCTTATGAGCTATCTAGTATCTGCCTACTCCGAAGTAAGAATAAGCCAAAAATTTGGTCCTGATATAAAAGAGGGGACTGCATGAGAGAGAGACAGAGAGAGATGCTGACCTTGTGTTTAGCAGCAGATAGGCAGACTTGTGATTTGTGGGCGAAATATGTTTATCATTTTGCTTGTCTCTGCCTCTTAATCAGGTTCTTCTTCCCGTGGTATGCTAAGCAGGCAAACACAGTTAAGCAGTTTACCTCTGTACTCAACAGTTCCAGAACTGAAAGTAAACAGCCTTGTGTGTTTAGGCTGCAGCCACCGGTCTGTGCTCTGTAGAGCCATCAGATTTCTCCACATCACTGATTCTCCCAGTGAAAAGCAGAGGTTTCCTCTTCACTTTGTTCACAGACTGAAAGTTGCTTGCAGGATTGACTTCTGAAGTTCAGACCCTGATGAAGGAAAATTATACTCTGAGTCTGAGGGTGGCAAATCAGAAGAAACAATTTGTTTGGATTTGGGTCTGATTTTAATTTCGAGAGTCTGGGGCCTGAAAGCTTTCTGCTGAGTCTGAACACAAACCCCAAACTTCTCAACTCAGGTTGCTTTTAAGGAATTGTAAATTATTTAAAACCTATATTTTTAAAAAATTATAATTTATTCCCAATGAGAGGATCCTCTCCCCAGCCAACCTCAATTTTGCACATGACTTTGTAATGAACTGTTAACAAGCATTTATATTAAGAGCTTGCTCAGGCTTTTGAATGATGGAAGATGATTCTGATTTACATGAGTGATAGTTTAAAATTCCAGGTGTTTTATTTCTGTTTATTGGGGTGGGACAGGGGAAGGACTGAAACTGCCTGTGAAGACCCTTTCAAAGACAAAGGAATAGAATGTATAACATTGCATTTTGTCAGCATAAGGAAGGTCTTATTTAAGACTCTGAACAGATGTGATCCATTGTATAGGTGAGGAGGAATGTTGGAAGATAAGATGTTCTGCTCTGTTTGAATGTGTATTTTTAGCTGTGTCCTATTGTAAAGAAGTTATGCCCATGATCTTTTGACTTGCTTTATCAGATTAAACAAAGATGCTCATCTTTCTAGGCTTTCTAATATGCTTTCCTCAATGTAAGTCTCTCAGCTCCAATGCTGCATGCTGGAGTGTGATTCCCCCCTCCTGTTACTCCCATTTGGCTGAATTTCAGAAATCCATTTAGATATTCTCACAGTTTTGTTCAGCATAGCTCAAAACATGGCTTCTCACCAATTCTGACTGTCTCTCTGAAACATGCTTAATATTTTTCTATATCTATCCTTACACTGCAGAGGTTAGGTTGAAAATGTAATTTTACTGTAGTCTCTTATTTTCAGAAATGTGTACATAAGCACCCAAATGAATTATACTCTGAGATACAATTACCCATGTATGCTTCCAACTGAAAGCATCCACTGAAAAATGTGGATAGAGAATTCAGTAGCTCTGAGCGTTAGAGCATCTCAGTAGGCAAAAGTTTCCTTACAGTAATTGCTATGCTTTGGAAACAGCATTTTCTGCGTACTGAGAACTCAAGGGAAAGCTGTGTTCAGGTCAAAACTTGGGTGAGGTAAGACCCCCAGCTGGAGCAGTTAAAAAACCAAGAGGTGAGAATTTTCTCCTTTCTGAACTTCTCAGTTAGAAGATTAAGAGGGAGATATAGGTTCCCTAAGACATATTCAGAAACTATAGGGGTTTCTATGGCAACAGAAATGAAAAATGAAAATACAATCTCATCTTCTCTTGTTAAGATCCCTCAGTTTCACATGAGCCCAAGATCAAGGAGTCAGATACAGAGAAAGTCACAGAGCAAAGAGGGAGCCATGTTTCTTTTAGCCCAGCAGATGGCTAGCAACAAGAACTCCTTAGAAGACCTTCACTGGTTGAGGAATTGAAAGAACTGTTGAATTTCCTTTTTTCTAGGTGATTTTTTGGAAAGATTGAAAAGTTAAATTTATTTGTAAAGAGTTGGTTGAGACAGAGCATTTGCCTCACTTGGTAGCTCTCCCAGTGGAGTTGAACTCCACAGATTTTCTGTCTCAGAAGTTTCATTCTTTGGTTAGCTGTTTCCAAAGTATAAGTCAGTCCTTCACAAACATGATTACCAAAAGTAATAAATAAATATATATCTGGCAGTGGGGATGATTTTTTGGAGATGTTTAATTTTAAACCATATATGTTATTGGAGGTATAATTTGCATGCACCCGTTTCCCAGTGGTTAGATGGAAAGACTTCGTTCCTCTTCTGGTTCCCCCAGCAATGACTTTTCAGTCACTGCAGAATTCAGAGGACAATGACAACTCCCTTCACAGGATCATACAGACACCTGTCATTTGAATGTCTGGGAAAAGGATAGGAATGGAGATGTATCATCCGGTTGGACTCCAAGATAAGGACAAATTTTTGATGGGCAATTGGAATGTCAGCAGATTTATATCTCCTTGAACTTAGGTCTATCAACACTGCCATGAGAATGAAGATGTTTTTTCCCACAGAGAGACATTTATAGGGCAAAGACAGACATCAGTGTGCTAAGTCTTATAAAATTCCTTTGCATCATCCACCTTGACAGATGGTCTCCAGGAGTGTGCTGAACATCCAAAACAGAAGGATGGGAGGAGACCCAAGAGTGTTCTTCACCCCTCTTCTGTCAGTGGCTATGACACACTGAAGGCCACATTGACCTTTCATCAAACATACATACAGGATTCAGGCTGCCCTTCCTTCTTCCCCATAAGGGACTAGTTGAAGCAAAGATCATGCTATTAGATATTAGGTAACAAGCCTCCACTTACAGAGTATCCTAGGGATGAAAGCCTTTTTGCCTTACAGCCATGCTAGGTTCAAACATGAAATAGGTAAAATGGTTTTGTTTTCAATTTTCTTTCTATTTACTTCCCTTTAACTTTTCTATTATGCCACAAAGGACAAGTATGTGTTTTCCTTATAAAAAGAAGTTTTGGCAAAAAATGAAGTTTTGGTCCTATAGTTTATAGTGGCCCCAGAAAAAATTGCCTTACTATTTCCACAACACCATTGCTTGTTTTTTGTTTTTGTTTTTTTTTTTTATAGTCCCACACTTCCTTTTGCTCCTGTTTCATTTGCTAACTTGGAATGCTAACTCTCCTGGGCCTGATACACTCCTAGCATTACCTAGGCTGGGTGAAGCTTGGCCTTCAGAGTAGACAGAGCAGGAAGGATGACCACTACAGTCTTAGCTTCCTTTAGTATGACTTCCCTTTCTTCAGCTGGAGTCCCTTCCCTAAACACCTACAGCCATCCTGTGACTTTGCATAGTGGAGCCCAGGGACTAACACTACAGTGGCCTGAGTATCTCAGACTTTGAGACTATTGCTTTCTCCTCTGTTCCAACCTCCAAAAAGAGTTCTATGAGAATAATTGCCCAAAAAGAAGGTACTTCATTTGGTAGGGCTGGGAAAAGAGGCATCACATAGCATCTTGATTTGGTGAAAGATTTGAACAGACAAAGATCTATCTGGTGCTAGTTTAGCCCTGTTGCCTTGAATCATAGTTACAGATCCCTCTGGACTATTTCCCTTTAGCCAATCAGCAACTTCACCAGGGAGAAACTTGAGATCTTTTATTCTAGATTTCTGGATCCCAAGCTTGTTCCAATGTTCCTTTCTTTTTAAAATACTTTTTAGTTTTTAATTTAAAATTTTTTCAAACATATTTTTTTTTAAATACAGAAAATCAGAAAAAAGCCAGCACGTATACATTCACTACCCAGACTGAACGGTTAACACTTTGCTATGTTTTCATCAGATAACTTGGGAAGGAAGGAAGGAAGGAAGGGAAATAGTGCAAGTATAGTTGAAGTTTTACCCAGTATTTCCTGGTCTCTTCCCTTTCTTCCCCATAGAATTTATTAAAACTTTGTATATATTAGTCCCATGTATATTTTGATTATTTTTATTATGTATGCATGTTCTCATAAACCACAGTTATTGATTTTAATGTTGTAACTTTATTTTTTTTTTTTAATTGTACTTTAAGTTCTAGGGTACATGTGCATAACGTGCAGGTTTGTTACATATGTATACATGTGCCATGTTGGTGTGCTGCACCCATCAACTC
>NC_045440.1:97727415-97835069 GCF_002776525.5 Piliocolobus tephrosceles
CCGGTCTTCTGTGTCGCTCGCGCTGGGAGATGGAGACTGAAGCTGTTCCTATTCGGCCATCTTGCTCCCTGCTGCCATATTGTAACTTTAAACAAGCAGCATCATAAAGTATGTATCCATTTTCAACTTGATTTTTATTCAACAGTATTATTATTACATTTTTAAAGACTCATCCACATTGATATAGCTAGCTCTAGTTCATCCATTCTAATTATATGAACTAGAGTTCGTTAAATGGCATCGTTGCTCTAAATGCCACTTTACTACACAAAGCTGATTATGTTTCTTCCCTACTCATAACAACCCAGCCCTAACCTGCCTTTCTAGTCATCATGAATTACAAGTTCTTGGACCCTTTCCCCCTTGGTCCTCCTGCCTTTCAAAAGATGTGCTACATTATGTTATGAATTGTCTGTGCTTTGACCCCAGTGAGTACAAATAGCTTCATGAACAGCCTCTTTCAGGTAAGAGAGTTTGTTTGAGATGTCAGATTTTGTTTGTTCACCATTATCTTTCCAGCATCTAGGAGAGTGCTTGATTCTTCATAGATGTGCAATAAATATTTGTTGCACAAATGTCTGCATGATTGAGTAGACAGCTGTGGAATTGGGTTTAATGCTGTGATTCCAATGCATGTAATAAGGAATAAAGTTCTTTCCTAAAATACTCACACCACACTCTAGCAACCATTGGCTTCTTGCTAGTTGATTTATTCTCTAAGAATTGCCAAAATAGATTAAAGAGATTGTGTTTGTCAACTCTTTCAGATGGTAGAATCCTTGCGTGCCTCAGATAGGACCACTGAATGTTTGCAAAGAGTTACCACAAGCCCTCACCTGGGGAATTGGTGATTTGAAAGGCCTGGCAGATGTTATGCTCTTTTGCCATCTGTCTCTTGGAAGTAGCTTCGATTTGGCTTTCAGTAGGCCCCAGCAAGGGCATGAATACCAAATTTGGTGAGAAAATGCCAAGTGTGTAGCTCCAGTCAAAGGGAGATGGCTTTTCCCTTATGCTGCTCTTCTCAGCAGCCCAGGCCCATTTGTTCTTGCTCTCTGTGGAAGTGGATGCTCCCTCCTGTAGTAAATGGTTGGAAGGTCCAGGGTGAAATGGAAAGTGGTCCTGTATCATCAGCAGTAGCTTCTTGTGGACTTTGTCAACCTCATTCATTCAACAATTGTTTACTGAACAAGTAATTGACAAGACATTCTAACACCCACAAGTTGTGTTTAATTCACAGGAGGAGACTAAACACTGGTATTTCCGAGGCACTAAATTAATTCTAAAACTGGGAAAGGAAGCACACAGGGCAGAGGAACACTTAGGAGGAGCACCATCCTATTCCAGGGTGTGGTGGTCAGCAAAGGCTTCCTGGGGGAAGTGACCTTATCTGTAAAATGAAATGGGATTAACACCCGTGTTGTAAGGTGGAGCCAATGTAAGGTAATGTCTTTAAGTTTCCTGCTGCTTGCTTAGTAATAGCAGTGATGACCATGTGGTATTGATGGTGATGATGGTGATAGAGAAGAAAAATAAAATGGCTTCACAACCACATAGCCCTGGTTTCAGATCCTAGCTTTTCCTGTCCTTAGCTCTGTGGTCTTGAGCAAATAACTTGGCTTCTCTGTGCCTCATCTATAAAATGGGAATAGTGATATGTACCTCTACTGCAACTGTAATGGTTGCAGAAAATGTTCATAAGGAACCTAACAGTGCCTAGCACCTGGACGGCATTCAATAAGAAGTGAAAATGCAACAGGAGCATGAAGAGAAGGTAGTAGTAGGGGCCATCAGTGGATATGGAGGGAAGAGCTCTGCGTGTAGAGTCTAGGGACCTAGATTCTCATTTGACTATCCCTGAGGAGCGGGGTGCCCTTGGGCACGTCATGTCTGGCATTCTCTGAAGTCTCCCATCAGTGCAGTGAGGCCCATGCATGAATCAGGTAATTTTTAAGTGAGAGGAACACACAACAAGCAACCTAGGATTAAAGACGGTAGAGAGATTACTGTGTGGTGCTATGGCAGGGGAAGGCTTTGTGGAGGAGAAAGCCCTCTGGCTCGATGCTGAAGGCCAAGTAGGTGTTAGACATGGGGACCTAAGGGAAGAGGGCATTCCAGGCAGGGGCATGATTGAGCAAAAGGGGCCAAGTCACGCATTAAGTATGTCAGTCACTTCCCTCATCTCCTCACCTCTGGGGCAGCCTTACTCATAGAGAAGAATGGATAATAGGAAGGTCTTGACTTCAGCTCAGAAGTTTGTTTCTTTGATAGTCAGGACTGGTTCTGGCAAAATTGTCAAGTCATTGAAGTTAATCCGTGTGACCATTCATCTTATAGTGAGCAGCCCACTTTTTGCCTGCACATTGCTGCCAGCTGGGCTAAACAAGCCCCCGACTCCCACCCCACTTTGCAAGCCTACAAAATATGCCCTGTAGAGCAGCTCCTTTTTGATTCTTCTTTCCACCCTCCAAAGCATACCTAGAAGCACAGTATGTCAAAGCCTAGGGAGAGCTTGGAGTTCATTATTTTAAGCCCCCTTATTTTATTGTGAAGGACCATACCCAAGGATAAGCACTTATGGGCAGAAAAGGAACAGAGACAGATCATCGCGATCTCCCAGTTGTGTTCTTTCTTCCACTATGCAGCCTACATTTCTCTCTACCATACATTTTGATTACTTAACCTAGGGCATCAATACCTATGTATTAATCAGGACTCTTGGGATTTTAAACGTCAAACACCTAGAGAAACTTGTTTGACAAGCAGGGAAGTTATTGGCTTGTGTAACTGAAGAGTTTTGTTAGGGCTGAATCCAGGTTTCCAGAAGATGGCAGGTGTTTGCCTCTCCTTCACAAGGCTTAACTTTTCTCAGTGTGGCTTCATTCTCAGGCAAGCTGCCTACACAGTGTCCAAAAGGCCTTAATGGCAACAGGCTTATATCCTACATATAGTGTCCAAAAGGCCTTAATGGCAACAGGCTTATATCCTACCATCTTGGCATCCCAAGAAAAATAGAGAAATGTCTCTGGCATAGGTCCTAGATAGGGCTTTCATTAGTTTGGCTTGAGATGTGCCTATTTTCATTGTGATGGGATTATAGAACTATGATAGTCTTAAACTAGGTCACATACCCACCACTGAAACCAGGACTCAAGGTCGGTCTCACCCAAACCATGGATGAGAGTGGGCAAGAGGAGGTTCCCAAGAGGTTAACAGGTTCTGTTTCCAAAAGAGAGGGAAATGGATGTTAAGCTAGTGTGTGTTCACTCACCCACACATCACCCTCACACAACCCACCACAAGCTGATAACAGTTTAAGGTATTGTATTCCTGATAGCATTAGCCTTTTGTGAAGGACTGTACATGTTTCAGTTGAGTATAACATGGAAATTTGAGGTATCATGGAAAGGCCAGTAAGGGGGTTATATCTAGATTTTGCATTTCAGGGTTTTTTAGGCCCCCTCAAATTATAGCACAAAATAGCTATCTACTTTGTGGCATAGCTTAAGGTACTTTACTTGTAAGTTCTGTCCTGATGATGGCCAGGAACTCAGCCCGAGATGGAAAGGTTTCCATTAGTGAACCACATGTAGACAATTGAAAGTTGATGCGAATTCATTATCCTACCATCTGGGCTTTCCAAATTTGTCTACCTCTTTTTTTTTTTTTTTTTTTTTAAATGCATTACTTATCCTTCTCATGAACGTAACCAATGTCTTATGAGCCCAAGTAGTGAACATCAGATAGGAAATTATAATTCTGTGTATATTCTTTCTCCCATTTTTGTGGCCTTTTTGTGTAGATCTCTTGTGGCTGGAGAAAACTCAGGGTTTGTGTGTTAAGAGTGAAGTGCTTGCATTCCCTCACCCGGATGCAGTGCGGCAATGGGGTACAGTGGGCCCACATTGGAAGGAGGTAAGGGTGGCGGCAGGTAGTTAAAAGGTAGCCCTGTTTACTATGGGTCTAATGCAGTATTTCTGGACTGAATGGGATGGAAGTTTTGCCTAACATCTTTTAGAAATCATTTTTAGGTCCATTTCAATTCCTAATGTTCTTTTATATAATTTCTGACTCATTTGCTTAATGGTTTAATTTGTGTTTAAAAAAGCAACACCAAACCTTCATTATTTACTTTCCGTGATGCTTTAAATACCACAGAATTCAGTAAGGCCATCAGAGAGACAGAGAGGCCAACATTAAACATTAATTTTTATTACTTTGGCAAAGAATTCTTGAGATAATTCAGCACAGAGGAACCAGTACAGGTCTCTGATAGTTGTACCAAGTGCTGATTAGCTCAACCTCACAAAATCTCTTGCCTGTCAACAATTAGTAGAAACATACAGAAATATCTAAATGTCCCAAAGATATTGGGGAGATATTTGGAAAATATCTGAAAACATTTAGAAACATGAGAAGTTTGAAAAACAAAGTTTTCCCACATGTATGAATGAGACTGGGGAAGGGAGTATGGTCTGTTTTCTTCTCACAATTATATCACCCTGGCAGTTATTGGTGGAGAGAAGGTTCTCAGTAAGCATATGATGCATCTATTACTTTATCTTTACCTTGATTTCTCCATACCCAAAGCTTTAAAGGTCATTAGAGCAGATAAAACAGGGTCATTTATTTTACATTGTCATATGTATGGATCTAGCCGCATGTGGTATCTTTCCTTCCTTCCTTCCTTCCTCCCTCTCTCCTCCCTCTCTGGGCATTTCCTCCTTTCCTTCCTCCCTTTTTCTTTCCAGTATTTAATGACTCCTACTTTATGTCATTGTCTCTTATGACTGAGAGATGCATAAGGCTTAGTCTTGCCCTCAAAAAGCTTACAGTTTTTTGAGAGGTTATGCACAAGTAAATGGGCAATTTCAATATAGTATAATAAATATTATGATAGAGGAAGTATGCAGTGCCTTTGGGTCATTTAAGGAGAGCACTTAAACTCAGGGAATCAGGAAAGGCTTGTCAGGGGGAGTGCTATCTAATCTGAGTTTTGAAGGACAGGTCGAGTTAGCCAGAGCTAGTTTTCTATGGCCGAGTGGGCCAGATGGGAGGGGCCTGGACCTGAATTTAATCTCCCTGCTGGGGTAAGGCAGGTATTGGTGGCCTCCCCCAGCTTCAGGTGCTCAGATAGAGTCCAGTCCAGTAGTCATAGCATGGTGGCCAAAGGATTTTGCCTTGGAGTTCATAATCAAAAGATGCCTCCGGGCCCTGGGGAGCAAGAGAGGAGATAGTAGTACTGGAAGTCTGCCAGACCTTAGACCTTAGAAGAGACACTTGTATGAACATGGTCAAGTAAAATTCTAATGTCCAGGGACTGTGACACAGTTCAGCCTGCACAGGGCTTGGGACCTCAGCTTTGTATACACAGTGCAGTCCAGGATCCAGCCGACAGTCCAGTTGTCGCCTATACCTGTAGTCAGTTGCCACATTTTCTAGGAAGCCTCTGTTGAGCGACTCTAGAGGTGTTTCTCCCTTCCCTCTTATTACTAAACCTTACAGAAGCTAAGCTTGCTTCTAAGATATCTTTTAGGTTTCATATTCACAGGATTACAGTGTCTGCATTCCTTAGAAGCTCCTATCATGCTGTGCTAGTCAGGCACTGTGCTAGGCACAGGGAATGTTGAGATGAAAGGAACCCAGTTTGTTCTTTAAACTACCCAGCTTGTGCATTTTTAAAAATTACTATTTTTTTGGAACTCTTAAAATTTTGTTTTGCCCAAAAAACTACCTGACACTTTCCTCTTAGAAATAAGTTTTAGTTATACAATACAGAAATGCAAAGGCCAAAACATTAATGTTTTCCTTCTTCTTCACATTCTAGCTTCTTTCACCAGCATTAACAACTGATAACCTTTTCTTGTGTATCTTTTTAGTCCATTTTCTATGCTTGCATATCCATATATATTTGTATCAGTTGAGATTCCAGTAGGAAACAGACTGTACATTCAAATTAGAATAATTTAGACCAGTGTGGTGGCTTATGCCTGTAATTCCAGCACTTTGGAAGGCCAAGATGGGAGAATCGCTTGAGGCTAGGAGTTTGAGGCTGCAATGAAGTAGCATGGTGCCATTACACTCCAGCCTAGGTGACAGAGCAGGACCTTGGTCTCTAAACAACAACAACAACAAAACCAAATTAGGATAATTGAGGTTTAATTTAATAAAGGGAGTATTTACATGTCGTAGAGAGGATATAGGGAAAGCACAGGGGATTGTGTTTATCAACGCTAAATCTGAAGGGGCACAGAGAGGAAGTGGTCATGGAAACCCGGACACAGAAAGGGTGCTGCAGAAAGGACCCTCTAATGGGCGCTGAGACCTTTGATGGAGAGATGCAGCCAGTTCTTATCAACCACAGGAAAGGGGCTGGGAATAAACGCACTCCTTCCTCTCTGCTTCTAAGCGCCCCCATTGACTGAACCCTATGGGAAGCCAAGGGAACAAGAAAACCTATTGATGTAGTCCATACAGGTCAGCCCCCTTAGCCTGAGAGCTGAGTGGAGAAGGGTGGAGAGTGGATTGGAGGGACAAACAGAAGGTCTCCTGTACAGATACATACATAGCATATAGTTTTAGGAGCTTTTACTTTCTGTGCTTCCTTGTTACAGAAATGAGATTGTGCTATGGTACTATTCTGGGACTTTTTCTTCACACAATTTGTCTTGAAGTCTTTTTGCATTAGTATGTGTGGATCTAATTTAATTATTCTATTCATTGGCTGCTTAGTATTTCATCATACAAGGTATCTGAACTTTTTAAAATTCTTTATATGTAATAGTTTGTATATACAACAGAATATGTACCATCTATGTAAGTTACGAAGCCTAGCAATAAAACAGTCATCTGTAAATTTATCTCTCAACCTAAGATCACTAATACCATTGACCTTAGTCAGTGAAACTATTCGACTTCAGATCATCAGGCAATCAGGCATTAGTTAGAATTACCTAAGGAGCATACATGTGCAGTTCACAATAGGCTTTGGGTTTCTATGAGAATCTAATGCTGCCACTAATCTGAGTGGCAGGAGGCGGAGCTCAGGCGGTAATGCTCACTTCCTGTTGTGCGGCTATATTCCTAACAGGTCATAGACTGGTACCAGTATGCTAGCTGGGGGTTGGGGACCCCTGCTATATGGTCTTCCTGTGTCCCCTCACCCTGCCAATGCTAGTCTGAATTTTTTTGTGTTAATTCTCTTATATTTTTTAAAATTAGTTTTTGCATATTATGAGTATGTTGAAACAATGTATTATATAGTTGCTTTTTTAAAAGCTTTATAAAGTTGCCGTTTTAGTTGTACATAGTCTTTTACAGTTTGCTTTTTTTAAACTGCATTCATATTGCAGCATGCAGCTGTGCTTCATTTATTTTCACAGCTTATAACACTCCATTGTGTGAATATGCCACAACTCACCTCGCCATTCTACTGTTGATGGACTTTTGGGTCATTTCCAGTTTTTGCTGTTTCAAACAGTGCTGCTTATGAACATTTTTGTCCATATCTCTTGGCACATGCATACAAAAGTTGCTCTAGGATATATACCTAGGAGTGGAATTTCTGGGTCACGAGGTTTACACATACTTGGCTTTGCTGTGTAATGTCAAATTGTTTTCAATGAGATTATGCCAATTTACATTCCCATTAGAAGTATATAAGAATTCTGGTTCTTCCTTTTCCTCCTTAGTGCATGGTATTTGCAGAAGTCTTAACTTTTTACCACCAGTACTCTTTTCAGGGATACCAAGCAAAAACTTAATGAGAGTCTGACTCTGTTATCATAATAAATATTTTTCTACTTTTCTCTGTAAAAATGGCCTTTCTTGCCCTATTTTTTTTTTGCCTCATTATTCCATAAGTTTATGTTGTCTACTAATAAATTATATTTAAAAATAGTTAAGACATTAAAACAAGTCTGCCAAATGGACCTTTCAATTCTTTCCAACTCTAAAATAAATGTGATTCTAATAGAAATCCACATGCAAATCATGCTTCATAAAACTGATGGTTAGCATTGGCGCCATATGGAGAAGTTAGCTCACACACAGAAAGAGAAAACCATCAGTTCTCCAAATATTTCTTTTTACAAATTTGACTTTCACAGCAAACCGGATTGTGTGTCCTCTTGAAAGGAATAGTGCTCCATCTTGTTCTCCCTCTCTTTTCTTCGCACAATTTGTCTTGAAGTCTTTCAAGACTTCCTTAGTTTTGTTCTTTCTTTGCTTCTTTTATGTATTCATTCACTGATTAGCTAAAACCTAGTGGAGAAGACAAATGAATTATTACTGTGTGGCCTGCAAATGGGATGATGAAGAATGGACAGATGGCTTCTGGAGTGAGAGAAGGAAACTTGACTTCTGTATTTCTTGAGTTCACTTTAGTTCCTAAGATAAAGTAGGCTCTATTGAGTATTTGCTAAATGAATGAAACAATCAATACTATAAAATGTTTTCAGCTCTTTACTCATTGTAGTGTAGGAAGAGCTACATGGAGTTGAATTTCTATCAACTAGCCCATCTTTTATTACTAGAGTTGGTCTTCTTTGGTAATGTAATACTCAGAGTACCTCATATGATCTCTTTATTGATTCCTTCAGTAGACATTAAATCTCCTATCAATTAATTCTACTTAAAAAGAATACCTTTTGGATTCATTCAAACACTTCATCTTCTTTCCCCATATCTTGGGAAGTGGTGTCAGCTCCTTAAAATGAGCCAGCATGCTTTTTCACCCTTCCGTATAAGTAAGAGCTTGTAATCACCCAGTGTTTCTCTGACCTAGAAAAGCTGAGAAATTCACATAAATGAAAACACAGGGACTTACAAAATTGCTTTCAGCCCTCTCCCATAGAAGCATGTCTGGCACTTGGTAATTAGCTGGATGGAATGTGGGTAATACATGGAGTGCCCTGGTGCTGCTGCTGATGATGATAGGCTTATGTAACTTTGAAATCAGAAAAGTTTCAGTAGGGTAGGGGAGAACTGCTTTTAACAAGCTGCTGGGATTGGCTGAACTTGTGCTGGCCTTGCACTCTTACTATTATAAACTTGATGTCTTTCTCATTTGTAAACTTTATTTGCATGCCAGAGCTCAGCTGAATTTGCCTGGGTTCCTAGTTTCTTTTAATCTTTCGTCCTGACTGGCTTGCATGTAAATCAGCTTGAGACTTTCAGCTGCCCATATATTGCCCTAGTTTGCACTCTATAAAGAGTTCTTTCTTTGTAGGCTCCTGTCCAAAGCATGGCAGTGTGTCTTAAAACTGTACAATATGGTTACTATTAGTAGTAATGAGTTGTTATTGAGTGTCAGTATGAGGTTGGGTAAATGGAGCAACCAAGGCGGCTTAGAACTGAGGGTTTCCCAGCTAACATGCTGTGGGACCCTGGAAAATTTGCCAGGCCCCTCCAGGTCTCCTAGTCCATCCTGCCAGAGATGATGTTTTTCTTTCCTGCTAGGGATGTAATGAATATAACTGAGAACCATGATTCTGAAACAATTAGAATGAAACCTTGTAATTTTATTCAATGAGGTAAGCACCATTTTTGTATCCTTACATCCATAATGCATTTTTAAGTCCTATTCTCATACCCATGAATTAAATTTAATCATTTTTATATTTTTAAATATAGAAATGCAAGAAAACTCAACTGATAAAGAGTGATGATAAGGCAGATAAGCCAAAGAGGAAGGTGTTTAGCCATTTAAGCTACTGCTGAAATACCGAATCTTTTTAATGGTGATATATGAGCTGGAATGTTAACCTTATCCTTTCCTCTCAAGAATATTTATTTGGCAATATCTAAATAACTGAAAATGGTATATTCCTCTTTCATAATTTAGAGAAACAATTTGGCTACTTTTGTTGGCAGAATCTGAAATAGCATTGCCCTTCCAAACACTGTTTAACTTGATTTCACAAGTAAACCATAAAATGCAATTATTTGATAGGTTACCATATCCCATTCCCTTCTTTCATCCCCATAATGCAGGAGGCTGAGTTTGGATTTGCAAACCTTACTGTCTTAGCCTAAGCCCCTACAATTGTTTTTTAAATGGGAATTTGATCATCTTGCCAGATGCATGTTAAGGAAGGAATCCTATAGAGGCAGGGTACTTGGAGCGAAGTTTTCAGGGTGGCCCGCTCTGCCCAGTTGCCTTCTTTGGTCCCAGCAAGATTTGTAGTGTTCATTTCTCTGTTTGAGGCTGGGTTGGGTTCAGGGACCAAGCAACTGAAAAAAGAGACCCTTGGGGTATAAAAGAGGTGACACATAGGCCAAACAACCTATGGTTCCTCTAGCTGATACAGAAGATCCGTCACCAACAACATAGGTTTATGGCTCAGTCCCATGACCTGGGTGGAATATCTGGAGCAGTTCTGGAAATACAGCATCCATTACAATAATCTGAGTGCTTGATTAAAATGTATATTCCTTTAAACACAAACAAACAACAACAACAAAAACATGTAGATTCCTGGGACCCAGGCTCAGATTCTAATTCACTAGATCCGGGGTGGGACCCAGGAGTCCGCACTGATGCAGATGCCACAACAATTCCGATGCTGGTGCTCTAAGAGCCACACTGGGAAAAATTCAGTCTAGTGCCTCTTTGTCATTCTTCCCTTTGGCTCTTTGCCTTTACTTCAGGAAATAACTTTGAATATGACTCTTAATGTCACCTCTTGGAGCTGCATCCAGACCTTCCTATGATGTACGTATAGCTAATCCAGTTGAGCTCTATTTGAGAGGACTCTAGATATATTATTTACTGGAGACCTGACTTTCTAGCAGGCTCCCATTGGACCCCGGTAATGTCCAGTGGCTTGAATGATAGAAAGCTGGTGTCAGCAGCTGGCCTTCCAAACCTATGCAAATCCTCTTTCTTTGGAAAGCCTCTAGCACTTCACTGTAAAAAAACAGATAATCCCAGGCAAGAATTTTAATTAAAAAAACTGAATGACCTGGAAGTAAATTATTAACAATTTGAATATCAGCTAAGATCGGTGGAACAGAACAGACAGCCCTGAGGTGCATCCGTGGATGTGTATACACAATAATTAAGTTTGTTATAAAGATCCTATGTATTATTTTCTCTGTATATCATGGTGGGACCTATGTTCATACAATCCATAGATACAGTTGAAATAATACAAATCATTGATAACTGACTACCATGGGTCAGGCCTTGTTCCACACGATTTCTGCATATCCTGCTAATACTCATAATAACCAGCACTTTAAGTATTATTACTCTTCTCCTTTTATAGTTAAGAAACCGAGGCACAGGGAAGCTAAGTAACGGATATAATGTTGCACAGCAAGAAAGTAGCAGGCTGGCCCTCTTGGTTTATTTAAGTTAAAATGAAATAATTGAGGAAATTAGGAATCTGAAGAAACCTCCATTTTCAAAAGAGTAGAAAAATAGATACCTGAAGGGCATTGTAGTGTCATAACATAGCCTTCTCATAATTTCACAAACATACAAAAAGCTACAACACTTCTCACATACAACATGTGACATACAACATGTGAGAAGTGTTGTAGCTTTTTGCATGTTTGTGAAATTTTTCAAAAATGTGTCTAGGTACAGTAGTTGAAGCTTCTAATGCATATTGGGGTTAATTCCAGGACTCTTATTGTCACTCAGGGTTTGACAATGTAATAGTTATTTGTGTTACTAAACCTTTTAGGCTGGAAGGCTTTGTACATTAATAGATGTTAAAGATCTTACTGCAGAAATTACTGTCATGATTTTGGAAGCCCTAATTTAACCCACGTTGATCATAATATGTCTCTGGCATGGTCAAGAAGTTCTTTTTTCCTGATTCAAGTACTTTAAGAAGCATATTTAAAGGCTGGCTTCAATGTCTCTGGAGTTATACAGCCTTCTGTTAGTCCTGCTACAATTCCTCTTGAGAATTTTTCTTTTTTTAGTGTTATCAAAAACACAGTACAACAATTGATATTGCTTAGTACTGAAACCCGGAGTCCTGTCTGTGATCAAAATATCCTCTGGCCCACCAACCAAGATTCCAAAAGTGGTCTCATTATGGTTCATGCCCAGTTTTGCATCCTACAGCCTTGGGTCAAGAGCTGCAGCCTCCCTCCAAAGTCCCCTCCAGGCAGTTCTGGGAGTTCTGAGGTATCTCTAGTGTGTTCAGTCAATTTGTTCATGACCCCCTGCTTCTGTCATCTTGTTAGTATATCCTGATATAATAAAACATTTGAAAATATAATCAATGCTAGTAAGGAACAGAGTCCTATGCTTTACCATTTCTTTCTGAAGTGTAGTTTTGTTATTAAAAAAAATCTAAAAAAAAGGACTGGTACAAAATTTCCTGTTCTGGAGGTGTGGAGTTTTTCATATGTCAACCAGCTGTAACCTTTTGAAGGTTTAATGAAATCAGCAAATATAATCCACTGTACGAGCGTGGATATGAATCAAGTCTATCATTGTTGAACAAATGGCATTAATTTCCAGTGCACATGTGGATCTGAGTTTTAAAATATTGGTTTGAAAAATGTCAAGCTGCTCATTGTTTTAGAATATTTTTGAAGCTTGCTAGTATACTCTTTTTAAACAGTTGTACTTCTAAAAGGTTACAGTGTTTGCATATTTATTCCTTTCAATCTAAAAAATTCTTCCAGTGGCCTAAGTAGTGGGAAAATACCTCGAATTCCTTTTTTTTTTTTTTTTTGGATTATAGTTCCTAGAGGGTATAAAAAAAAAAACTTCCCTTCACTTTTAGCAGTAGCTGAAGCTACAGGACTCACTTTACACCCCAGCACTTGTCATCATGTCTCCGGGTGAAGTTTTGTTCAGTGTCCCCAGAAGTTGTAGAATTAGACTGCTTAAAGCTCATCGAAAAGCTTGTGTCTCCTATGTCCAGTGTCAGCCCCCTAGGAAGAAAAGACCTCTGGGGGAACTAATGCTTGTGAAGTGCTCTAAGGAACCAGAGATTGGATGATAAGCAGGATGGCCATGGGCCCTGCTCTCCTAGAGATCATGGTTGCTGTTCAGCCAGGGTCAGCGGGGGCAGAGAGCATAGTAGTCTCAAAAGTGGGTATGGGGAGATCCATGAGGATGTTGGGAGCAAATATAAAACTGAGGGTTATCTCATTTTGAATTTCCATTGTTGTGGATGTTTCATAATGCAGATGGCATATTGGTATTATGGTGCATCTTTTACAACAAACTTAATTATTTTATATACACATACACAGATGTGCTTCAGCGCTGTCTGTTGTGTTCCATTGATCTTAGCTGATATCTTTAAGAAGGATTGACAACTGTATTTTAAAAATCTAACCTATCCAATCAGGAAATTGATTTAAACAAAGCACTCCATTCCATACAAGATTTGATTGAGCTGTCTTTTTTTTTTTCCAAGATGAAAGAGTGCCTGGGAGCCTGGTTATGTTTGCACCTATATCCAATTTAGCACCTCTTTCAAGTTAGGTTTGAAGTTGGAAGTGTTACAATATATTTCTGTAAGATAATCTGTTTAATGATATGATGTTTCATTTCTTACTAAAATAAAACCCTTCCCATTAACTTGTTCTCTTGTCCCCATTTTATCATGTATGCCTAGGGCGAAGTCTCCATTAACTGGTTTCTTCTTGCTCCTAAACCATGTCCTCTTTCTTAAGCAAGTTCTCCACACTGTTAGCTTGCTGTCAGGTTCCCCTGTGTTTGCTCTCTGTTCAACACGGGTGATGCTGTGAATTGTAGTCAGCTCAAGTGACTTCCAGGTGACTTGCCTTCAGCAGTGGCCACTCATTTCATGCACTGCGGAATCCCTGGGTCATGCTGACCTGTTGATGATACCAGCATCACAGACTGCACATATCAGGTCCGCTTTCTATGATGCTGGTTTTCCAATTAACTTTGTGAAGAGATATATCCCTGCTTATGTCTCCCTGATTATCCAGCTCCTCTTCCATTTGATTTCATCTTCAGCACTCGTCTGCCAGTTTTTCATAGCAGAAAGACTTTTTTCAAAAATGACTCTTCCCTTTTAGTTCCATTCCATAGGACTTCTATAACAGATACTTGCATTGCTTTCATTTCCAAAGCAAAATAATTTGATAATTAGAAAAATAATTCTAGAAAATAATTGTCATTTTAGTTTGCTATATTGAATATTTCTTGGGACTTCTGAATTTAATATATCACATTTCACTAATTGAAAGAAAATTATTATCAGCAAGATGAATCTGTTTGGTAGTATTTCCTTATTTCTTTGATTTTCTAAATTAACATGCCTATCCATAATTCTGAAAGCCAAATTAAACTAGTATTTTTGGTACCTCAAGATTCCCTAAATGGAGCTTCCTGGGTCACTATGCCACTTAATCTAACCTGTGAAGAAAGACGTCAGCACTCAAACTCATTCTGACCCTGTGGACTTTGCTTCATCTGCTCCCTTTGGCTGTAGATCTCTTTCTCAGAGCTTCATGTGGCCAACTCTTATCAATCAAGTCTCAACTCAAACCTTACTTTCTTGGAAAGGCCTTTTTCTGGCCACTGAGTTCTCTGCCACTATCTGTCATATCACTTGATTTTATTTTTTCATAGCATGTGTCAGTCTCTGGAATTATTTTTTGTTAACTTGTACATTGACAGTCCTCCAATTGGAAACTGAGAAGAACAGAGCCATTGTCTGTCAAGTTAATTGCTGTATCCCCAGTAATAGTATGGTGGCCAGCACACAGTGGTTTGATAAATTCTTGGTGAATGCATGGATACAACATTTGAGAAATACTGCATAAAATATCATTCAACAGTTTCTCTACAATGAGATATATCAGTACAGCATTTTCCAAATATATTTGACTAAGAACATGTATATACGCCATGTGCCAGATAATGCCGTTTTGATCAATGACAGGCCACATGTGTGAAAGTGGTCTCACAAAATTATAATGGAGTAGGCTATATCATCTAGGTTTGTTAAGTACACTCTATGGTGCTTGCACAACAACGAAATTGCCTAAATGACACATTTTTCAAATGTATCCCCATTGTCTCCTCCCATTAGTCTATATGACTGTTGTTATGTCAGTGCCACATTGTTTTGATTACCGTAGCTTTGTAATATATGTTGAAATCAGGAAGTGTGATGTTTCCAGCTTTGCTGTTTTTTCTTATCATTGATTTGGCTATTTGTGGCCTTTTGTGGTTCCATATAAATTTTAGAATTGTGTTTTCTATGCCTGTAAAAACAACAACAACAACAACAACAAAATTGCCATTGGGATTTTGATAGGGATTGTAACCAAGCAGCTTGGCTTCAAAAATGCATTTTAAAACTTTTTTTCTCCTTTCTCTTTTCTCCCTAATCGCAAGATGTAACCTTGAAGCCAACTGCAGAAGCTTTTCCCCTTAACCTTAAAATAAGACTTCATGTCCCTTTCTTTCCCATCATTATCTAACTGGATGCTGGTATCTAATTATGTGCTTACTTAAAGTTCTGGGACTTAATCTTGAGACAGGCAGACCAAACCTGGAAACCCTGCTGCGAAATTTCAGATAACCTCGGGTAGCTAGTCAACAACCTGGCCATTGTTGAGATGATGCCAGCCCATGCTCCAGGTGGACCAAGACCCAATATAGCCACCAAAAAAAAGATACGCAGATCTAGTACTTAGCACAACTCCTGCTTGCCTTCCACATCAAGTCCCCCCCTTTTAAATACTTACCTTCTTCCTAGAAACTCAAAGTGGTTACTTTAGATAGGGAATCTGGCCACTTCCCCATTACTAGTTCTGATTAATAAAGTAACTTTCTTTCTACTGGACCTCTCCCTCGTTAATTGGAGTCTGCAAGCAGTGAGTGGCCAGACCTGTGTTCAGTTATAAGATGACACTGAATCTTTAGGTTGCTTTGGATAGTATGAACATTTTAACAGTATTACTTTTTCCAATTTGTGAACTGCAGCCCATAAGCCATATATTGTGTTTCCATTTGTTTATATTGAGATATTTTCTAATTTCCTTTTTGATTTCTTTTTTGACACATGGCTATTTAAAAGTGTGTTCTTTAATTTCCATATATTTGTAGATTTTTCAGTTTTTCTTTTGCTGTTAATTTCTAGTGTCATTCCATTGTGGTCAGAAAAAAATACTTAGTATGATTTCTATCTTCTTAAGTTGGTTAGGACTTTTTTTGTAACCTAGCAAGTTACCTACCTTGGAGAAAAATTTGGGGCACTTAAGAAGAATGTGTATTCTGCCACTGCTGGGTGAAATGTTCCATATGTATCTGTTAGGTCTGTTGGATCTATAGTATTATTCACGTCCTCTGTTTCCTTACTTATCTTCCATATTGATGTCCTCTCCATTATTGAAAGTGTGGTATTGAATTTCCTACTATTATTGTATTGCTATCTGTTTCTTCCTTCAGTTCTGTCAACGTTTGCTTTACATATCTAAATAATGTTGGATGCATATATATTTATAATTCCTATATCTTCCTGATGGATTGACCTTTTTAATCGTTATGTATGTCCTTTGTCTCTTGTGATAGATTTTGACTCAAAGTATGTTTTGTCTAAGGATAGCCACCTACGCATTCTTTTGGTTACCATTTGCTTAGAATACTTTTTACTAGCCCTTCTCTTTCACCCTGTATGTGTCACTAAGTCTAAAGTGAATTTCATGTGGAGTGCATGTAGTTGGGTATTTTGTAATTGTTTTCCATTCAGTTACTCTATGTCTTTTGATTGGAAATTAATTCATTAAAATGTAGTGTATGATTGGGAAGGGGAGGATTTATTATTGCCATTTCATTAGTTGTTTTGTTTTAGTCCTAGAGTCCTTTTGTCTGTCTTTTCCTTTCTTACTGTCTTCCTTTGTGTTTTCTTGATTTTTTTTTTTTTTTTTTTTTTTTTTTGTATTCATATGCTTTAATTCTTGTGGACATTTTTAGTATTATACCTTTTCATGGGTTTTGGAATTTTGGTTTGCTGACTCATTTTGAGTGGGATGATTTTACATTCACTTTTTGTTACCTTTTTTCCCCTCTCTCTGGGCTTACTCTTGTTTTCCTTGAGGTTTTGTGATCACTTTTGTCTGGTCTGAAAGACTTCCAGTCCAGACCCAGGTTTCATTATGTTCTATCAGCCATCCTTGCCAATGGTGATACTGGGGATATCTATCCCATACTCTGTTACCAAGCTAGCAGGTGGTTTGA
This sequence comes from Piliocolobus tephrosceles, assembly GCF_002776525.5. Lineage (NCBI taxonomy): Eukaryota > Metazoa > Chordata > Mammalia > Primates > Cercopithecidae > Piliocolobus > Piliocolobus tephrosceles. The sequence continues at coordinate 97,744,610 of NC_045440.1, forward strand.
TTCTGTGCCTGGTTCTGAATCATATCTTTGTCAACTTTTCCCCCACAGGCTCGAATTTTTATAAAACTGTTCCTCTTAGTGTGTCATGTTTTTTGTTGTTGTTGTTGTTGCAGTTTTGTTTTTAGCTTCTTCTTATTAGCCCAACCTCCTTGTTTGGCTTTACAGTTAACCTGGCTTAGGTCTCCTTATCTCCAGTGAGCCAGTTTTAGATTCTCTTATCCTATAGGAGCAGAATGCCCAGCAGTCAGTGCTGGCTTCTAAATCTGGAGGCTTGCAGGTTCCCTAGCTTCAGACTTACTCACTGCTTGTGATTCTAATGCATTTCTAGTACACAGAGATGTTTATCTGGTTCTTGGAGACAAACTGTAACCTTTCTGTGTTTACTTTTATGTTTCATCTCTAATTATCACATGTTTGGAACAGGAGGAGGCTTATAATGGTGTGAATTTGCTGCTTCATGTTGACCAGAAGTCTCACCATTACTTTTGAAGCATTTTAAGCATATTTCTATCCTAATTTCTTGTCCATAGCTCTGTATGATTCTGACCTTTGAAGACTATAATAAAGGTCCATCATTTTTTAATGTACTTATTGTTTATGCTCATCACTGAGAGAAAATACGTTACATTACACAGTAGTCGAGAATAAACTTCTTTAATGGGTGGTTTATGTGACTAAAATTGTAAAGGTCAGGGGAACTAATGGGAAATTTGTTTTAATTATGCATTGATCACAAAACATAATATTGTTTTCTTTAAGGAGCTGAACTAACTGGATTCTGAATCATATTTTATTATGAAACAGAAACAAACTCAGATTGATTTATTGACTCTGCTGTATGCCAGGCCTTGTGAGGAATACATGGGAAGGAAATAAAAAGGTCTCTGCCATTAGAAAGGCCGATGTTTCTCAGCTGAAGGCTGAGGTTGGAGGGTCTCCACTTCCCTTCTCCCCAGTAGAAATCTGTGAGAATCTGAAAGGGGAGGCTTTTTTATTTTCAAACTATGTACCCCATCTCCATTTCCCAGCCCACTACCACCAGGGGAGTGTGTCTCTTGCCTCTCAACTGCTTCAGAACTACTATCAGAGCCACTTTTACCAAGAACATACACCATAGCAATTGGGCATTATGAAAACAATAAAATATGTAAATAAATTCTAAAATGGATTAGGACACTAGATGGATTGAGCATACACTGGATAATAGGCAATGCATTAGGACCTTCCTTGCAATTGCTGTTACATCAACTCTGTGGACAGATGTTAACATCCATTTTTAGATACACAAAAGAGGGAGCACAGAGAACTCAAGCAGCTTGCTGAGGTTCCTAGTAAGTGGCAGAGGTGGACTTCAAATCCCAGCCTGCTTGCCTCTGAAACCCAGGTCTTAATGACTGTGTCGCAATAAGAGGGCCAAAGACAAGGTTAAAATATGTCCTACTGTATTGCTGTTTCCTGAAGGAACTTATGGAGGTTAAAATTCATAAATTGTTATAGAGTTAAAACAGATGAAATAATGCTTCTTGGACACACCATTTAGTTTTTTCTTTCATCTTTAAGCAATGCCGCACTAAAATTTGTCTGTAATGCCATAAAAAAACTGATATTTGGGCCGGGCGCAGTGGCTCAAGCCTGTAATCCCAGCACTTTGGGAGGCCGAGACGGGCGGATCATGAGGTCAGGAGATCGAGACCATCCTGGCTAACACGGTGAAACCCCGTCTCTACTAAAAACAAATACAAAAAACTAGCCGGGCGAGATGGTGGGCACCTGTAGTCCCAGCTACTTGGGAGGCTGAGGCAGGAGAATGGCGTAAACCCAGGAGGCGGAGCTTGCAGTGAGCTGAGATCCCGCCACTGCACTCCAGCCTGGGCCACAGAGCGAGACTCCATCTCAAAAAAAAAACAAAACAAAACTGATATTTGCCTTTTCTTCTCCATTCCCCATGCTTGTCAGTCGTTACAGAGATTATGCTCAAATGTGATATAAAGAGATGCTTTTAGTCCCCAGCGTAAGCTTCATTTCTATGTGAAATATGGCAGACTTTTGATGCTTTCTCTAAGTATGTTCTCCCTGCATTCAAGGCCCTTTTAGGGAGAGAGCCAGTCTATGGCCAGTCTTACAAACTCTGTAAATGCAATTGACAGTGGAATCATTCTTAAATTCGCTATCACCAGGTCAAAACTAACCCCTGGTGCATTTTGGGAAGCTTCAGTTCAAACACCTGAATTCATTTTCACCCAGCGCTACCTGGTTACCTTGTAACTCCAGAGTTATTTAGAGAGGTTTTGTATATGATTGCTTAAGCTACAGCTTCTTCCCCCTTTGCAACCTATTATTGAAATAAAAATGTAACTTAGCTATTTCACAGGCATATGGATGTTTTTAAGTGGAATAAGTTCATGCTGTTTTAAATTAGGTTCACCAAACAACATTTCTAGAATATTTTCACCTTTCTAAATAAAGTGTTTTTGATTGATACTCCCTCTAATTCAAACTGGCAGTGCATAGTACCCTAAACCAGGGCCTGCATAAGCAGTCTGTATAAAACATGCTTATGCTTTTCAGCTTCCCAAGTGAATCTTTCCTAGAGAGAATTGTTTTTTATTGAATGTTTGAGGTCATCTTACAATAATTATGACACAATCAGTAATGGCAACAATTTAAAGAGTTTACACTGTGTGCCAGGAATATGATAGTGGTAAACATGTCATCTCATTTATTTCTCACAACACACTTTTTAAGGGTAGGTTTGTATTATTATTCCCGCTTTACAGATAGGGAAACAAAGGTTAGAGAGATTAAGTAACTTGCTCATGTCAAGGAGGTAGGGAGAAATTATTGAAAGCACTCGTTATGCCATGTGTGCAAGCAAAAACTGGCAGATTAATTTTTAGCATACTCAAATAAAAGGTCATGCATTAGAGAAAAGCAGTCAAAATAGGTTCTGCCCCATCTTTAGTGAGGCAGACAGAGGGATATGACTGAAATGACCCTCGGCTCTGGGTCAAAAGCTCTGGCTTCTATTTTCAGGCCCTGCCACTTGGGCAAATATTCCTTCTCTGTGGAAAAGTAGAATGTTGGCCACAACCTCCTAAAGTCATTCTAGCTTTGATAGGGTGTGATTGTAGGAGCCTGCAAAGGTATCTAGAGTCATTGTAGGTTTCCTAATGTATGTAGCTCTATGCAATTAAAAAGATTAAGTAAATCTTAGGAACTGTCAAGAAGGTTCTTACAGTTTATATATAACATACAAAAAAAATTATAGGATATATCATAGTTTTGGTTGCTACATCTCCAAAATCTAGTGAAATTCAAGGAAGTTTCAGAAGGAACCACCAAAATGGTGTGATGAGACTATTATAAGGGCTATAGCAATCTTCAGCCTGCAAATAGAAAAAAAAAAGTCTTATTTAGAAATGTCTACAAAATTATGATTGTTATGTATTTCATACTTGAGAAAGTAATTTTAGCTCGGATAAAATGAAGTACTGTTTTACACAGTGGATGATAATTTTGTGGAACTTTCCATCTGTAGAATCAAAAAGTAAAAAATAAATGTAGTCAAATGTAGAAATAACAGTCCATCATAGACTATCAAAGGACACTATAAAGTATGGAGTTCTCCCCTAAAAGTTGGTATTGCCAGGGATCATAGTTATTATGCCCTTCTACTGTATGTCCCAGGGTTCCAATGGAAGTTATCAATACAGCATAGCTCCAATTCAGGAAGGCAAATTTTAAGTTATAAAAGGTTCTGTTTAGGATGGCAGATTTCCTTAATCATTAATTTTACTAGTAGTATAATATAATGTTAAATTTTTGTTTTGGTTCCAGTTGAAGAGCAGCATGATGATAGGAATTTTTACTAGAAAAAAAAATACTAATATCACAGGAAAACATTAAGAGTTTCTTCTCTCTGAATAGTGGTCACGATGAGCCCACCCTTCCTTTAAGAATCATAGAGGTTGACAGTGTGTTTGGAGATGATCTATCTCATGGCCCCCTCAGGGCAGGTGTCCATTCTTTACCTGGCAGGTGTTCCTTGCACCTCTGTTTGAACAATGCCAATATTTGGCAGCTTATCCTCTGGGGAGTACTGTTCCCTTGTGGGACTGCTCAGGTTTATTCTTTACTGAGCTCAAATCTATGTGCATATGCTGTCTTCTCACTGGCCTGATTATACCTTCAGGGCAAGTCTACTCTTCTTGCAGATGAAGCATCTAACCCCTTACAGTCTTCTCTTCTCCAGTGTAACATATTCCGCTGCTTTTCAAGCAATGCACTTCTAGACACTGGAAAATCCTGACAGCTCTTTTCTGACCACCGTCTCTTTCCAAACTCTTTCCTCAAGGGTCCTGGAAGGAAACAAAAGGGAGTGAAAAAGCATTTGATTTATTTAGAGTAAAAAGCGAGTATTACTTCACATAATCAACAGCTTTATTTTATTTTTATCAATGAACCTTAAAATCTTTAAAAACATTTTCCCATGACTGAGATACTGTTAGCTCAATATGCTTGTGGCCACCACCTGAGTTTCCTGATTGTTGCCAGACAGACTGCTATCAACTCACCCTCTCAAAGTGCAGTGTGCACTTCAGATTTATCCCTACTGAATTCTCTTGTCAGTTTTAAGCTACTATTTCTGCTTCAGGATATTTTACAATCTTGATTATTTGGTCCAACATATGAATGATTCATCTTATGTTTTTATCATCTTAAAATTCATAAGAATATCTCCAAGGTATTGATGGAAATGTTAAACAAGATTATATCAAGGGCTGAGTTAAGCAATGCGAACATTCAAAATTTAATGAGAAATATAATTTAGTGAGAATGGTACTTTGATGCTTGTATTTCCTTTAATCTTGCTCTAATTTATAGCCTATTAAAATGTACTGTTTATGCTAATAAATACAACTTAAATTTTAAAACATGTGTTTTTGTTTGTGTTGTTGTTTTTCAAAAAATGCACAATTAAAAAAAAAAAAGCCCACTTTTCTTTTTTTTTAAGGTTTTCCACAGGTTGTGATTCTTCAACACATGGCTACAATCGACTGATGAGATTTAACTGATTTAATGTATGAGAATATAATCTAATGACAAGTCAAAATAATTAGGGGGACAGGGACAACCTCATGAGGGTTGACTTTAAGAATCTAAATCCACAACATGACAATAATGTCACAATGTCCATTGATAAAGAAAGTGAACAGTCTTTTTTTAATGATGTTCTTTTATTTCAGTTAATAAAAGAACATCATTTAGAGAGAGGACAATTAAACTATTCATTCTCCTTTGTGGTATCCATTAAGTTTTAAAAATTACCGTGTCTTTCTGTTATGTTCTTTTTAAAATAATTATTCCTTATGGACTCTCAGTCTAAGCTAATTTTTATTTGTTCTCTCCAACAGGTCTATCTTTATAACATTTGAGCTCCACCTACTCCGTATCTTTGGAGTTCACTTTTCTGGGGACAAAAGACGAGTTTTCTATGCTTTGCGAAGCATTATTATGCTTCATGTTAGCTTTGGAATTAGAAGAAATCATTTTTGGACCATTCTTTTTGAGTTGTGATACACAAACATTATAAGGTTAATCAGCATTTTAGCTTATTAGTGGCCCTTGATTCTTACGAAACTAAGATAATTACTTCTCTTTTTTCTGCAGATGTGATATTTGACTATGAATATTGAAGTTAAGCTTCAATCCATTATATTGTAAATGGAAAAGAAGAGTTTTTCATTTTAGGTATATATACATAATACATATATCCTTTTCCTTGGCTCTCATTATGTTTATATTAGGTACAAAACTAGTTAACATGTCTATTCTGGTGTTTTTCCTCCAAGATATGTAAATTCTAATAAAAAATAAGACCCAATCGGTGGAATGGGGATAATAGTATTCTTTTAAACCAGGATGCAAGAAAATGAAATGTTTAATTTTTGCAACATCTCCTTTCTAAAACAGAACATACTGATGGAAATTTGGCTTGTTTCCTAGAGTCTGAACACAGGGGTTATTAACTGCAATGACTGGGCTAATACTATGAGGTGGAGTATACTAAAAGGATTAAAAGCTAGCAGATACTGTGCTTGGATAGCAAGCTGGATGCCTGTGCAGGCATGGAGCCTTTCAAAGTAAAGTTGGCTCCTTGACACTCTGTCCTGAAGCTTGTGCTGATTTTTAACATCATTAAAAATGAGGTCATTGAGAAGTCTTCTTTTAGGGATGTCTGTAACCTTCCTTGACTGCCTTATGTTTAAGCTAGAATTTAAGCATCCAAATAAAAGTTGTTCTCAAGTGTCATCATCATAGGAAGCCATCCAGCTACCCTAAAGTTCACTAAAAAGTCCTGGAACTTGAGATGATTGACTTCTGACTCCCCATTGTCAGTGTGGTCCAGAGATATGGCAGGCAGGAGCCAACTGCTTAAGGTAGAAATGCTTTGAATAAGTTTCATTTGAACTGCACAGGCTATCATGGCTGGGTATTTTTCAAAGCTACGTAGGGTTCTGGAATTTTAGAAACCATTAGGAGCCAAGAAGAATCTGTCAGCTTATAGATCTAAATGTTCAAAATTTAAGTTAAAGCCTGTTTCTTTTGGTAGGAAGCACCTTGACTCCCATTTTTTTATAATGAAAAATTGATGATATATCTATTAGCTTGTTTAAATTGAACCATAGAAGAGTCCGTAGGAGACCAGGTGCAGTGGCTCATGCCTTCAATCTCAGCACTTTGGGAGGCTGAGGTGGGTGGATCACTTGAGGTTGGGAGTTTGAGACCAGGCCAACATGGCAAAAACCTGTCTCTACTAAAAGTACAAAAATTAGCCTGGTGTGGTGACACGTGCCTGTAATCCCAGCTACTCAGGAGGATGAGGCATGAGAATCACTTGAACCTGGGAGGCAGAGGTTGCTGTGAGCCAAGATCACACCTCTGCACTCCAGCCTGGGTGACAGAGTGAAACTGTTAAAAAAAAAAAAAAAAAAAAAGGTCTGTAGGGTACCAAATGCTTTTTTTTTTTTTGGAGACAGGATCTGGCTCTGTGGTATATACTGGAATGCAGTGGTGTATTCATGGCTCACTGTAGCCACAGTCTTCTGGACTCAAGCAATCATCCTACCTCAGTCCACTTTCCCCTCTCCAGTAGCTGGGAGTATAGGCATACACCACTACACCCAGCTAATTTTTTTTTTCCATAGAGATGAGGTCTCACTACATTGCACAGGCTGGTCTTGAACCTGGCCTCAAACGATCCCCCCTCCTTGGCCTCCCAAGGTGCCCAGATTACATGTGTGAGCCACCATGCTCAGCCTTCTTCTTTTTTTAAATCCTACCCACTTGGCATGACAAAGGCCTAGGACGTGATGGTAAGTGAATAGCTGTAAGGAATGAGAAGTTCTAACTGTGCGCTGTACCATGCTTGGATTTGATTATGGGAAAGATGATCAATATTAGCATAAAAGTCATTTAAACTCTCTGTGTCTCTTCCCTTACCTCAGGAAGTTCAAATACAGTGTTGTAATTCAGCTCTTCTACTCTTCCTGTCCTCTCAAATGAGACAACTTATACTGTGGTTGCTGAGGCTAAATAGAGGAGGAATTCAAATACATGATTCTTCTACTTAAGAGAAGATCATCTCCAGTTGCATCTAATCATGACTTCTGGATGAAACCCAGTTGCCTCCATTTCATAAGAATGATTTCCTTCCATAGACATTCTCTGCTGTTCTCCTACTGTCAAGTCAATGTTTAGTCAATTCCAGCCATTTCCTGCAAATACACTGCAATCACATTTTATAAATCTACCAAGTGCTTCGTTTTCATGTGCCACAGATAAATTAGGTCTTTCTTATTTTATCCTGAGCTATCAGTCTAGTAACATGCTCACAGCGTGCAACCAGGAATAGGCATGATCTCCTTTTTGTGAATCTAATCTGAGTGTCCTTTACAAGTAAGAGGGGATAGTCTGGGAGTGGAAACAGCTCTTTTCAGGACCAGCTGGGTGATCCATGAGCATTTGAACAGATGGCCCATTTTTGTGTGAAAGGATTCTGTATCCTACAAACTAACACCCAATAGCTTCACTGAAAAAAAAAAGCTTGAAGATAAGAAATCAATTCAAGAGGAACTCACGTGTTTGCTGTGTTGCCTCTGAACACACCCTGTATGTCAAGAGCTTAGCTTTATTCTGTAGACCACCTAGGCTGAATCATTGGGGAGGAAAATATTTGTTCAAACATAGTCCCTTTTGTCTGTGCTGGGCAATAGCACAATACATTCAGCAACTGCCCTCTGAAAGTCAAGTCTTTGTCTCCAGTGGGGATTATGAAAACATGGATTTCTTGAGAAGTGCCTGCCCACCTGTGTTTAGATTTTAAATTGTGGGAAGATGCTTGACAGCCAGAAAAGAGATGCTCAGGGAAAGGTCTGTTGAGGTTATAGAGACTTTTTAAAAGACCATTTCCTCCTTCAAAATTATTAGAATAGAAGAAGAATTCTTGAAAACTGTCATGGAATATTGTATTGGATGGAACCTTGAAAGGTTTTATTTATCTCCTCTCTTTTAGCTTTCTGTCTAAGGCCTCAGAATGTAGTCTATTTTAGAAACTCTCCAAGGAAGGAAATTTTTTGTAACCTTTCCCCTGTTAGTCATTTTTTTTTAACTTCAACAAAAGTCTGCATCAGAAGATTCTTGCTTGCTTATATGACCCTAATGCTCACTGCTGCAGTCCAAGCCTGGCTTCCTTTGCGCTTTCTTCTGCTGTTCATATTCTTCACAGTGAGACCTGTCTTAGCTGAAGCCCATTATTAGGTCACTCCTTGGCCTCTTCTGTAAGGCTAAATAATGAGTTATTTTTTTCTTCTCCTTTTTTGGTATGTCATATTTTTTCAACCATTTAATCATTTTTGTTGTTGAAAATTTGGGGACTTCCTGTGTCTGGAAATGCATTAAGCCTCAAACTTTGTAGACCTAAGACTTTTCCTGCTACCTTTTAAAATACACCAAATAAAATTAAAACTAGGAGAAGAAAGCCGCTGCAATTTTTTAAAAAAAATCACAGAAGCCCATAAAACAAAAAAAAACCCCACCGAGTAGCTGTCTTTCTGGTTTTTGATTGAGAAGACATTTGTAAAATGAAACATACGTTATTGTCAGATGGGCCTGTTGTCTACTGACAATTGATCAACATGAATGTGGTCAGGTTTAGATGAATATGTATACAACTCACGTAATTTTTAATGAAGAAAGTTAAAAGCTAAGCATGCCAAGAAAATAAGTATGACTCAAAAGTGGCCCTTTCTTAGTATATTAGAAGTATTATAGCTTTTAGTTACCAACGGCCATTGAAGATGACTGGGCCATTATTGCAATACTTTTTAATATGCTTCTGGATTCAATTATTGCAGATTTTTACAATTATATTTGATCTCTAGTTAGTTTATAAGGGGGACACTATCTTTGTCAGGTTTTAATGTCAAGATTGTGATAGCTTTGTAAGTAAATATAGACATTTTCTATACTTTCTGTTTGCTTTAGAACGGTTGAAATAGAACAAGATCAATCTAATATCTAATGTATGGTTGAACTCACTTCTAAAACTGTCTGAGCCCCTTGACTTTCAAAGGTAGGTCTTTGATAATTCTTGCTATAGTTTAACATATCACACATATGGAAGAATTTATTTATCTATGTTCAATCTAGAGAATAGTAATGGAAGGATTACACATGTTCTCACCACTGAGTTGCAGAAACAGAACACTATCAGTGTCTTTGAAGGTCACTGTGTTCCTGTACCTGATCACCTCCTCCTGTCTGCCCTAACCCCCATTTGACATAAACACAATCCTAACTTTGGTATACTATTGCTTTGCTTTTTTTCATAGTTATACTATCTTTATCTTTGTATATATTACTGAAGATTATATTATTTAGTTTAGTTGAAATTTATATTATAGAATCATACTCTTCTATTTCTTCTGTCTTTTTTTTTTGTTTTTTTGCCTATTTTTGTTTTGAGATTCATTTATATTTAATAATGCATCACTAGGTCATTTTCCGTTCACTTTACTGAACGGAAAATAGTCCATTGTATGACTATTCCACAATTTATTTATCTATTTTACTGATGATGGACATTTGTGTTTTTTCAGTTTGAGAACTTTTGAATGTGTCTATATGACCATCTTGGTCCATGTCTCCTGGTATGAGAAGTCCTCTAATGTTTACACCAAAAGTGGAATTGTTGGATTGTGGAATGTACATATGTTCAACTTTATAAGGATATGTCCAATTGTTTTCCCTTAATGATTTTAACAATTTCCTGCTCCTACCAGGAGTGGATAAGAATTCCTATTGCTCAGCCTCCTTGCCAAGATCTCATTTGTGTGATTTTAAATTTTTTGCCAGATAGTTGCAAAGTGGTATCTTATTAAGGATTTAATTTACATTTACATTTCCCTGATCGGTAATGGAATTGGTCATCTTTTCAAATGTTTGCTATCCATTCGTAATTTCTTTCTGTGAAATACCTCTTTATGTGTTTTGCTTATTTGCTTTTTGGGTCGCTTGTCTTTTTCTTGTTGATTTGTAAGAATTCTTTATCCATTTTGAATATAAATCATTTTGAGTTATATATATTGTAAATGTCTTCTAATTTCTAGCAACTCCTCTCATTCTGTGATTTCTCTTGATGAACATAAAGGCTTCATTTTATGATAGTTAAATTTATTCATCTACTATTCATGCTTTGAATTTTTATTCTGTTTTAAAAATCTACTCCACACTGAAGATATAAAGATATTTTTCTCTATTGCACTTAAAACTATCATTATATTGTGTTTATTTATTTTCCATCTTCCCACCAGAATCTAAATTCAATTAAGGCAGAATATTTGCTTGTTTTATTCATTTCGGTATCTCTAGCACATAGTGGGAACTCAATAAAAATTGTTGAGGGAACCCATGACTGAATGCCAGAGAGCGTGAAATGTTCTTCAGTATCTTGCATTAGCTCATTTTCATAAGAATGCAAGTTCCTCTCCCTAGTACTGCCATATTTTTCATATGTCTCATTTTCATCTCATAATCAGGTGGATCCATTTGGACTCGGTGTCTTCATATGCACCAGTAACAGAGGGGCTTGTCCTCAGGCTGCTCTCTGCACATCTTTGATTTTGTCCTCCACTCTCAGACCTACAGCTGGCCTGCGGGTGGATGTATGCCATTGCCATTCTGGTTCCTTCTCCTAGCAGGCTTTCATCCAGTGCATTTCTGTTCGACTGTGGTGTATTCTTCCCCTATTCCCAAGGCCCTCTTCCCAAAGTAGTCAGGGCTAATGTCTACCTCACAAATAACAAACCCTACCTTTCAAAGAACTAGAGTTCCTATTCTGCCTTTCTAGTTGTTTTGTTTACGGCTGCTATTGCTGTTGTTTTCAGAGTAGTTTTTTACTCTATACTGCATTTGGAAGAGATGGTGGTGAAAAGGAAGTTGTGGGAAAGGAACTGATCAGTACCTTGAGTGCCTCAGGACTCACAACACAAGGGGCAGATGGGCAGGTGCCCACTTCTCTGTTGATTCTAGGCCATGTTTTTGCTCAAAGGAGTCCAGATCTGGCAACAGAGGCAGTGAAGGGACTGTGCATGTTCCTAACATTTATCAGGTGATATTTTTCATGAAACTGCAGTTTATAGCATTTCTAGGTAGTCTGGTTTTGTTTTGTTTGTCTAAATCAGATCCAAGTTTATTATAACGAATGTTCTTTTATGCCTGACCCTGACATAAGGGAGATTTTCAGTAGCCTTGCGCATTGGTATATTTTTCTGGGTTATCTTTTGTGAGGCAACATTAAGGAATGCTAGCCACATTCCATTTTGAGTGAAACCTCCTGCACTGCTATTTTCTAAGTGTATGCAGAAGCTCTTATATTTGGAAACTTCAAGTTCATTCACATTGCTACTGAATTAGAAGTACCTTTTTATTATTACCTAGTTTTAAATCAATAGATATTAAAATTACTACTACTATTTCATTGTTGCCCCAGTTTTTTTTTTCTGATTAAAAAATATATACTGAAATAAGCTCTGATAATCCAAAGAATATGTAATCATTCTTCTATAGCACTATACCAAAGACCTTATCCTATGGAATATTGTTTAGTTTCCTATCATTCAAAAACCATCTTTCCAATTTTTTAACTACTAGGTTAAGTAACATTAAGTAGATTACAGAATGGAGAAAACATAAAGAAGTATGATCGTAAACAATCTCAGTTATTCTGAAAGAAACCTGAAGGATAAAATAATAGCTTCCTTGACTTAGTTGCTCCTATATATTATCTGAGGAAAAGTTTATTGAAGCACATTTTGACACTTTTAATCCACTGGAACGTCATTGGGAAAATGTTCTGAGAGTCATGAGAATGTTGACTAATTGGGCTGTTTGTCCCACATGGGATTACACCACTTCTTTCTGAATCAGAAGTTCCTGCTATTGCAACATGAATTTTTCTTTATTCTTTATTTTTCCCCCTTAGAAACAATCCATTTGGGTTCATTACATAGCCATTTGTTAGTTTGGGGGATTGTGCTTGTTTGTAATTACAGTGAAGTCATACTAAACTGGGTCTGTATGTAAGTCAATGGGCGATCCCGCAGCTGCTCAGTGAATCATTCAGTGCAAAGGGTCACCCTAATATTTTAACCCCAAAGTCCTGCTTTCCCAAAGTAATGGGCAATTTTTATTTTAATCATCAAGAAGATTGGTTCAACTTTGGTTTACTTAGTACATGTTGTGCATACACATCAATCTGTAAAACTTTTTAAAAAATTCTATTGAAGTATAATATTCTCAGAGAAAGTGCATGAATCCTAAGTGTATATGGTGAACTTTCACAAACTGAGTACACCCGTGTAACTGCTACCCAGATCAGAAAACACAATGTGACCAGCACCCCAAAAGGTTTCCCATACCCCAGTTTTGTCACTAACCCTCCTCACCAAAGGTAATCACTCTCCTGTTTTGTGTGTTTTTATACTTTATATAAATGGAATTATACATCATGTGTTACTTTGTATCTGGCTTCTTTCATTCTTCATTATGTTTATGAGACTCATAAATTTATCATGAGTTGTGTTTGTTCATTTTCCATTTCTACCTTATTGCTGTGGAGTGTCCCGTTGATAAATACAACACAATGTATTCATTCTATTGTCAGCAGACATTTGATGAGTTTTCTTTTTCTTTTTTTTTTAGGAGGGTTAGGCCTATTATGAATACTCTGTTATGAACATTCCAGTACATCTTTTTTGATTAAAGTATACACACACACACACACACACACACATCCTGTTGAATATATAACGAGGAGTAGAATTGCTGCGTCATAGTTTTGTGTACGTTCAGATTTAATAGATAAGCCAGTTTTGCCAGGGTGGTTGAATGTACTTACACTAGCAATGTACAAGAATTCCAGTTGCTCTACCTCCTCACAAGTATTTGGCATATTTTGTCTTTTTCATTTTAACCATTCTGGTCAATATGTATTGAATGTGGTTTAATTGATATTTCCCTGATGATAATGAAGGTGAGTATCTTTTTATATAATTATTAGTAATTTGCATATCTTTCTTTGTGAACTGTCTGTTCATATGTATGTATATGCTGAATATTTTCTGTTTTTCTGTGGGTTACCTTTTCACTCTCTTAATGGGGTCTTTTGATGACTAGAGATTCCTAATTTTAAAAAAACACTCTCACATATTAAAGATCTTAGTAAATATTTAGAAAATTGTTAACCAATGTGTGAGGATCTCCGTAGTGACATGTTTAACGCAAAATATAATTTATTATTTTTTCTTTTATGGTTTATACTTTTGTGTCCAGTTTAAGATATCTTTGCCTACTCCAAATTGACAAAGTTATTCTATGCCTTCCTCTAAAATCTCTTTAGATATGTAATTCATCTGACTCCATATTTGTATGTTTTATAATGATCAAGATACGTTGTTTTTCAAACCAATATTCTATATACCCCAGCATCACTCTACTTGGTTTTTAACTTGTTTGAAATGTGCCCACAAAATTTAGTTTCAGTGAATTTTTTTTATATTTTCTTAGAATTACTAATACTTCCTGTCAAAAATTTCAAACCTGTGATGATTTAAAATGTGTAATATAATTTCTAGATTTATTTAATACTAATGTCAGTTAAAATTTCCCTTAAAAGTTCTCCTGTTCAATTGGATCTAGTTTTGAAATCCAGCTATTTATTTATTCAACATCAATCTATAATGCATAAAACAATTTTTAAAAAATATTGTTCTCATTTTATCATTTAAATCAATTCAATACATGTTTATTATGTTTCTTCTAGAATTTGGGACAGTTAAGAATGTGGTTGAAGTTTCAAGCTTCATTTTTGTGTCATTTAGGTTTTAAGCCATATAATAAATTTATCAAATATCTGTCAGTAATAAGCCAATTTCTTTAGTAGTCAAAATTATATTAATAAATAAAGGTACAAAGTGAGGATTTTTATTACTATTAGGATAGCCTTAGACCCCTTTTATAATTCCTTCTTGCCAAGTTTTCCACTAATAATGACACATATCTTTAAAGACATAAAAATAGAAAAGAAAATATAAAAGTTTCATTTTTATATTTTGAATACCTATAAATGTTTGCTCTTTGATGTCATTTTTGCTTAGTTTTATTTTTTGTCTTTTTATGATTTGTTCTAGGTTGTACTGGTCAGTGGACATCTGGACAGCTGGGATGTTGGGCAGGGTGCCATGGATGATGGCGGTGGAGCCTTTATATCATGGGAAGCACTCTCACTTATTAAAGATCTTGGTAAATATTTAGAAAATTGTTAACTAATGTGTGAGGATCTCAGTAGTGACATATTTAACTCAAAACACAAAATACTTAACAGATTAGTTGCTATGGTATGTTCAAAGATCCTCTTGAGGTCAGTTGATTCCCAGAAAAGAAACAACTTATCCTCTTAAAGAAATTTTTATTCATGTGTAGTCCAGACATCTAAAGTGTCAAATGTTATTATCAGCCACTGGGGAAAATGAACAAGCAAATAAAACTGAAGCAAACATAACCACACCAGCTAAAAATATGCAAGGAAAATATGACGAAATGCAAAGAAAAATCAGCAGCACCTCCTACTTCCTTACCCTTATTCATCTTAACACATTATCGGACTATTAGGACAATGGATAAAGGCCAGGCATTTTTCCATCATAGAAATAAAAGAGTAACCTAGGATAGAAAGAATGATTTCCATTGCCACAATAAGGAATCCAGGCAGATAATTCTTTGCTGCAAGGTCTGTCCCATGCATGACAGGATGTTTTGCAGCATCCCTGACCTCTTCCCACTAGAAGCCAGTAGCACCCTCCCCTAACCTCAAGTTATGATAACCAAAAATGACTCCAGACATTGCCAGATGTCCCCTGGGGGGTCAGGGGAAGCAGTTGCCCCAGTTTGAGAACCACTAATATAAACTAATAAAATTATCTAGGTAACCTGAATACAGGGTCATTTTGTTAAAGAAAACAAACTAATTGGAAATCTTACACTGTATACACACTATGACAGAAAAGATTTTGACCACCTACTTTGTTTTTTATAAAGCACTTTGTAAAACCTGGGCATGTAGGTTTAAAGCATCTCCTCTGTTCTTAAGGCTCTTAGAATGGTGTGGGTAACCTTCACACATACATATACACACAGTTATCAATATAGACATAATTTCAATATCTAATTTTAGAACTGGGGAAGGTTTGAGAGAGAAGTTATCCAGCAAATAAACCTGAAAATCACACATTCCTTCACAGAAGATCTGGGAGATTCTGTGTTAATTCTCTCCTCCTCTTCTCTTAAAAATATTCCCTTGGCTATCTCTTCTTTCTGTTTCTCATATCAGTCCAGAATGAAGTGAGTTCTAGAGGAGAAAGTCAAACATTTTTCCTCTTCAAAAAGCACCGATAATGATTTTAGACATTAATTTTATTTCAGTATGTTCGACCAGCTTGATTGGAAGCACAGTGGTGGAGTAAAAAGAAAAACTTTCTTTAGACCCATTTGAATTGGACTTTAGGTCACTTTGTGCTACAAACTACATTTTGGGCCTTAAGCAAGTCATTTGAATGCTCTGGATTCATTTTCCTCATCTCTATTCAGCTGTAAGCTTCAGAGTATTTCATTTGCGCTAGATTGGAATAAAAATTGTATCTTCTTTAAGCTTTGAATCTTACTTCTTTGGTATTCAGCATGGACCCTAAATCACTGTTAATTGAATTGAATTCAATTGCATGGACAAGTGTCAAATACCATGCAAAAGTGATTTGAGCATCTTTTACCAGTTCTCAAAGTACATCGACTTCAGTAGCTTTTGATAGCTAGTGACCAGTCTCTTTAATTCAGGACTTAAATCTCCAAAAGATTTCTGAAAGTCTATATAAAGATGTGACTAGACCTCTAAAATAAAGAGTAATATTTCTTTTGAGTAGGCGTTATGAGGCACCATAGTATATTGTTAAAAACACAGGATTCTGGAGCCAGACTGCCAGGGTTCAAATCTCAGCTCTACAATTTCTTAGGTGTGTGGCCTTAGGCAAGTTACTTTACCTCTCTGTGCCTCAATTTTCTCATATGTGTAATGGGATAATAATAGTTCCTATCTCATACAGTTGCTTTGAAAATTAAATAAGCTGTTCACAGAATATACTTAGAACATGGGCTGGGCCAACCCAAGTTACCAATAAATGTTAACTTTTATAACTTAATAAGCATGATTCTGACAGTACCTTTTTTTAATGTAAGAGAAGATGATAATTTAGTTTACCTCCATCCCCATTAGTGATTACTTTGCCTCCTAACTTTGTATATTTGCTATACTAATGTAACTTTAGGGCCAGTTCTTATGTATCCCTAAAATATCCTTTCCCTTTTCTACTTAAGTCACCATCCCTTGTACGATAAAAACCTAGTGACCCCTCCACTTTTTTAAATTTCATACTAAATTTTTAGAAGTCTTAAATTTCTCCTGGTTACTTCTATATCCTGCTTATGTTTAATGCCCAGTATCTACTCTGTACCTCACTTTCCGTGATTGCACCCATTGAGTCTTACTCTTTAATTATGAAATTGTGGATTTCTATTTGTAGATTGCCTACATATTTTAATATGAAGAGCTAGGTTCAGCATGTGATGTATGAATTCTGGATGAAAATTGCTGATATACTTGAACCAGAAATACAGCTTTGGGCTTGAGGCCAAGAAATAAGTTCATAATTATATTACTTAATTACATGGAATCCAATCTGTTTAATTGGTAAAATGTGAAAGCTCTGTGGCAATCTCTTTTTCCAAGAAAAATGAGACTCCTTTTAGATGTTATTCCTTGGATGATGTGTCATGCAGCATGTCAGAGACCCTCAGTGGAGCTTGTTAATTTGAAGAGTTGGTCCAGTGGGGATCTCTGATATTTGGAAATATTTTTCTAAGATTCATTCTTCTGGTATCTTCTTCTTTGTCTTCCCCTCTCATCACTCTTATAGGTTCACTTTTTCACTCAAGCCTTCAGCATAAATTATATTCAATTAATCTAACAGAAGAGTTATTTGTGCTTTGTAAATATAATCAGTCATTCCCGAGTAACCATCTACAGAAGGCTATTTGCTGTGAAGTGTTGTTGAGTACTTTTCTGTGTTTGTGGTTTACTGGACTTGAAACTGTTTATTTGAAATGTTATTTCTTGGAATGTTCTGGTGTCAGTGCCCAAAGCCTATGGCCAATGATGCTCCAAAATGCTCATTTGGCACTTAGAAAATAAACTACCATCCATCCCAAATTCTTCCAACTGTATCATTTTCTGTGAAGTTAGAATTTTGAGTTTTCAGGTCTAAAGAAATGAAAGATATGAGAATTAACAGTATTACCTGGTTGTTGGAATGTGGGACATATAAGAAACATTTTTCCGGAAAAAATGTAAATGTTGAGCCTCCTGACCATGATTACTATGGAGCTTGAAAGTCTATGTTTTAGAAAAATATTTTATTGGTATGTTTCTTCATTCATTCACTCAACAAATACTTGTGCATTGACTGCTGGTTCATGTATCAGATGCCTTGCACCAAAGAGGAAAGAGAAATGGCCCTTTAAGTCCTTGAAGCAGGAGAGACATTTAATTCAAAAATTGCAATGAAATTGTGGTAAGTTCTCTGAATGTAGGATGTACGAATTACTTTGGACACCTGGTAAAGAGACAAACCAACATGGCTTGACTGGGTCAGAGCAACTTCACTAAGATGTTATTTGAACTTTCTTTTATAAAGATAAATAGAAATTCCTGAGGCAAACGGTGCAGAATGAAGTATTCCCAGCAGAGTACAGAGCTTCTAGTTCTGCATGTCATTAAAAATGAGAAGAAAATTGTTGACAGTAGCAGTCTTGGGATTATGAGGGGAGGCAGGGGTTGTGGAATTACAGGAGAGGTTCACTTTTTACCTGATATATTTATATAATGTTACATTTTTGTGTAATAAGTGTGGGTTACTTCAATAATCAAGCAAAAGCCATCAAATACTCCCCTACCCCCACTCCCAAAAAAGAAATGAAAAAGAAAAGAGTTTGGTATTGTCATTATCATAAACCCCCTATTAACAGAAACAACAGGGCAGAGGTAAGGAGTTGGAAGAGTTGTCCAGGAGTCACCAAGCCTCTCTGGCCCAGAATACAACCATGAAGACAGCCAAAGGCATGGCAGGGCTTTGATTCAAGTTCCACTGTAGCTAGAGCTTTATGCAGCAATTTCCAATGCAGTGGGTTCTCTCTTAGAAGTGGAGACCCATCTGGGAAGAAGGTTTTCTTCCCTAAGGCTCTGGTCAAGTCTTTCTTGGAAAAGCCCCAGGAAATGCAATTCAGAGTAATAGAGAAGAAAATGAACAGCCTCCAGTGAAATGGAAGCCTAAAGGGTAGAACTAGAGATAGCTGGAGTCCTGAAACGAATCTGGGACTAGCCCAGACTTACAAAACATATCTCCTTTGGAAAGGACCTCCCCACTGGGTTTAGCCATACCGCTGGGTATAATAAAAGTGTTGAGATCTAGCATTGACTGAAGATTACTATTGTAAGCACTGTGCTAAGCACTCCACTAAATACATATTCTCCTTTATTCCTGAAAATAAACCCAAGCAGTAGGTAAATTGTGTTATATTCATTTTACAGAAGAGGCAACCAAAGCAGACAAAAGCTAAGTACCTTGCCCAAGGTCACCAGCTATTATGTGAAAAACTTAAATCTAGGCAGCCTGATGCCATGCCCAATACTCTTAAGTACTTTATGATATTGTTTTAATGGAACAACATTCCCAGTCTGTTTCTAGGAACACTCATCCTCAGGATAACAAGAGATACAAAGAAAGGGGGGGAAGTGTCCTATGGTCAAATAAGTTTGGGAAATCCCTCTTGGTAATTTCTTTATTAATAAATAACCTTTGTTGGGAGAGTACTCCGTGGGTATAGTGTACTTTGGAACACAATGCCCTGCGGTATTTTTTGAGGTGGCAGAACTGAGTAAGAATATAAGAATCCTTACACGGATGTGCTTCTGGAAGTGAGTACAAATAGCCTTGGATTTGTTTTCATTCTAGATTTTCTAGGCTACATTTGGGAGCTTGAGATTACCAGAATAATGACAAACTAGAACCATATGATGATTCCTTAATTGGCATGATAGAGCCTATTCTTGTGTTTCTCCCTGAAGAACACTTGTATCCACCCAAGTGCAAACTCTAGCCGACAACTAACTTTTTATCTGAGTCTATTTTATTCAAAATGAACATAGTATTATTGGAAATATTTGAAATATGCTAAGGACTCTTTCTATCAGGTTTTTCTATGGCCCCAGATGAACCTGAATTTGGTAAGATTTTTTTTTTTTTTTAATTTTCTAAAAGGAATTTTTATTTTAAAACATTCCATGAACTCTCCCTATTGCCATGTCGGATAGTCTTTCTGCACAATTATTTGGGCACAAAGGAAGGGAGACCAATGGCCCCTGGAAAGATATCCTGTTAAAATCACTGGTCCTCAATATGTTTGGCAAAAAATACATCTGCTTGTGAAACTGTCCAGGAAATTAACTTGTTCTAAATCTTAAATATTTTCCCCAACATTAAATTTTATTTTTATTAACTTAAATGTTAATGTGTAGATGCTGCTTGCTTCTTTGGTTCTGAATTTTGGTCTTGATGTTTTATAATTGTACTTATTGAGGAACATACCTAAAACAGTAGAAGAATTAGAAACTTGAAGAAAGTGTGAAGAAGGATTAAAATGGCAGATAGGAGGCAGGACTAGCTTGCAGCTCCCATTCTAACAGACAGAGCAGTGTGTGGAGACTCACATAGTGAACTTTTGCTCCAAGAACTACCTCAGGAACATACCAGGAAAGCCAGGAGAATCCTCACACCCTTTGAAGGAACTGGATCACTGCTGCAGGCTCCCTGAGATGCCAAAAAAACTGAATCTGTTTGCTTTCTCAAAGGAGAGGCTCATGGTCTGGGGCAAGCTCTCAGCCATAGTCACCTGCTGCCTGGAAATAGATTTGGTGCTGTAATGGGGGCACTATGGGAGTGAGACCAGCCTTCAGGATTGCAGGCTGCATGGGAGCAGGGTAAGGCCTGTGACTGCCAGCTTTCCTCCACCTCCCTGGCAACTTGTATGACTCAGCAGAGATGGCCTTAATCCCCCTGGGAATATAACTCCATTGGACTGGGATCCACACCCTCATAGCCCACAGCAGCTGCAGCAAACCTTGCCCAAGCAGAGGCTGAACTCAGACATGCCTACCTCTGCCCCCACCTGGTAGTCTTTCTCTACCTGCCCTGGTAGCCAAAGACAAAGGTCATAATCTTTGGGGAGCTCTATGGCCCTGCCCATCACCTGAGAAACCACTTAACCAAGTGTCCCTAGGGCAACTAGGAACATAACTGATGCGCTCTTGTCAGTGCCACCTCCTGGCTGGAGGCCAACCAACACTCTAAACAAAAACCCAACCAAGGATCCTCACAGAGACCACTTCACTCGCCTGATAATTCTATCAGAGCAGGTGCTTGGCATCTATGGCTGCAAGACCTGAAGACAGATCACATCACAGGACTCTTTGCAGACACTCCCCAGTATCAGTATGAAGCCCAGCAGCTCCTCTGGGTGGCTAGACCCAGAAGAGCAAAAGCAATCACTACATCTCAGCTCTCAGGAAGCCCCATTCCTAGGGGAAGAGGGAGAACATCACATCAAGGGAGCACCCTGTGGAACAAAAGAATCTGATTAGCAGCCCTGAATCCCAGACCTTCCCTCTGACATAGTCTACCCAAATGAGAAGGAACCAGAAAAACATCTGGGTAATATGAGAAAACAAGATTCTTTTACACCCCCAAAAGATGATACCAGTTCACCAGCAATGGATCCAAACCAAGATGAAATCTCCAAATTGCTAGAAATAGAATTCAGAAGGTTGATTATTAAGTTAATCAAGGAGGCACCAGAGAAAGGTGAAGTCCAACTGAAAGAAATAAAAAATATGATATGGGATATGAAACAAAAAATCTTCAGTGAAATAAACAGCATAAATACAAAACAATCACAATTTCTGGAAGGCAAGAAATGCAAACTGCACTGGAAAGTCTCAGCAGTGGAATGGAACAAGCAGAAGAAAGAACTTCAGAGTTCAAAGACAAAGATTTCAAATTAACCCAATCTGTCAAAGACAAAGAAAAAAGAATGAAAAAATTGAACAAAGCCTCCAAGAAATTTGGGACTATGTTAAACATCCAAACCTAAAAATAATTGGTGTTCTCAAGGAAGAAGAGAAATCTAAGTGTCTAAAAAACATATTTGATAGAATAATCAAGGAAAATTTCCCCTTCCTAGAGATCTAGACATCCAAATACAAGAAACTCAAAGAACTCCTGGGAAATTCATTGCCAAAAGATCATCACCTAGGCACATAGTCATCAGGTTAACTAAAGTCAAGATAAAGGAAAGAATCTTAAGAGCTCTGAGGCAAAAGCATCAGGTAACCTATAAAGGAAAAACCCATCAGATTAACAGCAGATTTCTCAGCAGAAACCCTACAAGCTAGATGGGATTGGGATCCTATTTTTAGCCTCCTTAAACGAAACAATTATCAGCCAAGAATTTTGTATCCAGGAAAACTAAGCTTCATAAATGAAGGAAAGATACAGTCTTTTCCAGACAAACAAATGCTGAGAGAATTCACCACTGCTGAGCCAGTACTATAAAAACTGCTAAAAGGAGCTCTAAATCTTGAAAAAAATCCTTGAACTATACCAAAATAGAATATCCTTAAAGCATAAATCTCACAGAACCCACATAACAATAACACAATGAAAAAAAAGGTAATCAGGCAACAAATAGCATGATGAATAAAATAGTACCTCACATGTCAATACTAACATTGATTGTAAATGGCCTAAATGCTCCACTTAATAAAAAGATACAGAATGACAGAATGCTTAAAAATGCAACCAAGTTTCTGCTGTCTTCAGGAGACTACCCTCACACATAAGGACTCACATAAACTTAAGATAAAGGGGTAGAAAAAGATACTCCATACAAATGGACACCAAAAGTGAGCAGGCGTAGCTGTTCTTATATCAGAAAAAACAAACTTTAAAGCAACAGCAGTTTAAAAAGACGAAGAGGGACATTATATAATAATAAAAGGACTAGTCCAAAAGGAAAATATCACAATTCTAAATGTATATGCACCTAACACTGGCGATCCCAAATTTATAAAACAATTACTATTAGACCTAAGTAGTGAGATAGACAGCAACACAATGATATGGGGGACTTTAATATACCACTTATAGCACTAAACAGATCATCAAGATAGAAAGTCAACAAAGAAAAACTGGACCTAAATGATACCCTACAAGTGAACTTAACAGATATTTACATGACATTCTACCCAACAACTGCAGAATATACATTCTATTCATCAGCACATGGAACATTCTTCGAGACAGACCATATGATAGGCCATGAAACAAGTCTCAGTAAATTTAAGAAAATCAAAATTATATCAAGTATTCTCTCAGACCACAGTGGAATAAAATTGATAATCAACTCCAACAGGAACCCTTAGAACCATACAAATACATGGAAATTAATTAACCTGTTCTTGAATGATCATTGGGTCAACAATGAAATCAAGATGGAAATTTAAAAATTTTTTGAACTGAATAATAATAGTGACACAGCCTATCAAAACCTCTGGGATACAGCAAAAGGGGTGCTAAGAGGATAGCATTAAATACCTAAACCAAAAATCTGAAAGAGAACCAGATAGACAACCTAAGACTTAGGTTGACCCAATAGACAACCTAAGGTCACGCCTCATGGAACTGGAGAAACAAGAACAATCGAAACCTAAACCCAGCAGAAGAAAAGAAATGATGAAGATCAAAGCAGAATTAAATGAAATTAAAACAGAAAAAAAATAAATGAAACAAAAGCTGGTTCTTTGAAAAGATAAATAAAACAGACCATTAATGAGATTAACCAAGAAAAGAAGAGAAGATCCAAATAAGCTCAATTAGAAATGAAATGGGAGATATTACAACTGGTACCACAGAAATACAAAAGATTATTCAAGGATACTGTGAACACCTTTACACACATAAACTAGAAAACCTAGAGGAGATGGATAATATATAGATGGAAGTATACAACCCTCCTAGATTAAACCAAGAAGATATAGAATCTCTGAACAGACCAGTAACACGCAGTGAGATTGAAATGGTAATTAAAAAAATTCCAAACAAAAAAAAGTCCAAGACCAGACAGATTCATGGCTGAATTCTATCAGACATTCAAAAAAGAATTGGTACCAATTCTACTATCAAAGGATAAGGAAATAGAGAATCATCCCTAAATCATTCTGTGAAGCCAGTATCACCCTAATACCAAAACTGAGAGAGGACATAAAAAAAGAGAGAGAGAGAGAGAAAACTACAGACCAATATCCCTGATGAATATAGATGCTAAAATCCTCAACAAAATACTAGCAAACTGAATCCAACAGCATATCAAAAAGATACTTCACCATGATCAGGTGGGTTTCATACTAGGGATGAAGGGATGATTTAAGAGACATAAGTCAATAAATATGATACATCACATAAACAGAATTAAAAACAAAAATCTCATGATCATCTCCATAGATGCAGAAGAAGCATTTGACAAAATCCAGCATCTTTGATTAAAACCCTCAGCAAAATTGGCATAGAAGGGACATACCTTAAGGTAATAATAGCCATCTCCAACAAACCAATAGCCAACATTATACTGAATAGGGAAAGTTGAAAGCATTCCCCCTGAGAACTGGAACAAGACAAGGATTCCCATTTTCACCACTTCTATTCAACATAGAATTGGAAGACCTAGCCAGAGTCATCAGACAAGAAAAAGATATCAAGGGCATCCCAATCAGTAAAGAGGAAGTCAAACTGTCACTGTTGTCACTGTTTGCTGATGATATGATTGTATACATAGAAAATCCTAAAGACTCATCCAAAAAGCTTCTAGAACTGTTAAATGAATTCAGCAAAGGTTCAGGATACTAACTTAATGTACACAAATCAGTAGCTCTTATATATACCAACAGCAACCAAGCTGAGAATCAAATTAAAAATTCAACCCATTTCACAATAGCTGCCAAAAAAAAAGAAAAAGAAAAAGAAAAAAACTTAGGATTATACCTAACCAAGGATGTGAAAGACCTCTACAAGTAAAACTAAAAAGCACAGCTGAAAGAAATCACAGATGACACCAGCAAATGGAGACACATCCCATGCTCATGGATAGGTAGCATCAATATTGTGAAAATGACCATACTGCCAAAAGCAATCTACAAATTCATTGCAATTCCCATCAAAATACCACCATCATTATTCACAGAAGTAGAAAAAAAAGTCCTAAAATTCATATGGAACTAAAAAAGAGCCCGCATAGCCAAAGCAAGACCAAGCAAAAAGAACAAATCTGGAAGCATCACATTACCCTACTTCAAACTACACTATAAGGCCTTAGACACCAAAACAGCATGGTACTGGTATAAAAATAGGCATATAGACTAACGGAACAGAAGAGATAACCCAGAAATAAAGCCAAATACTTACAGCCAACTGATCTTTGACAAAGCAAACAAAAGCATAAAGTGGAGAAAAGATGCCCATTCAATAAATGGTGATTTCAATAAATGGTGCTGGGATAATTGGCAAGTCACATATAGAATGAAACTGGATCCTCATCTCTTACCTTACATAAAGATTAACTCAAGATGGAACAAAAACTTTAAGACCTGAAACCACACAGATTCTAGAAGATAAAATTGGAAAAAGTCTTCTAGACATTGGCTTAGGCAAAGACTTCATGACCAAGAACCCAAAAGCAAACAGAACAAAAACAAAGATAAACAGATGGGACTTAATTAAACTAAAAAGCTTCTGCACAACAAAAGAAATCATCAGCAGAGTTCACAGACAACCCACAGAGTGGGAGAAAATCTTTACAATCTATACATCTGACAAAGGACTAATATCCAGAATCTAAGAACTCAAATAAATCAGCAGGAAAATTACAAACAATCCCATCAAAAAGGGGGCTAAGGAAATGAATAGACGATTTTCAAAAAAAAGATATATAGATGGCCAACAAGCATATGGAAAAATGCTCAACATCACTAATAATGAGGGAAATGCAAATAAAAAGCACAATGTGGTACCACCTCACTCCTGCAAGAATGGCTATACTCAAAAATAAAAAAAAAAATAAAAAAAATAGATGTTGGCAGGGATGCAGTAAAAGGGAATACTTTTACACTGTTGATGGGAATGTAAACTAATACAAGCACTGCAGAAAACAGTGTAGAGAATCTTTAAAGAACTAAAAGCAGATCTACCATTTAATCCAGCAATCTCACTGTCATTATATGAAAAAGATACTTGCACACTCATGTTTATAGCAGCACAATTTGCAATTGCAAAACTATGGAACCAGCCCAAATGCCCATCAATCAATGATGGATAAAGAAAGTGTGATTTATATATAAATCACACTTCATATATACATACACACACATTATATATATATAAATATATATAATGGAATATTACTCAGCCACAAAAAGGAACAAATAATGGCATTCACAGCAACCTGGATGTAATTGCAGACCATCATTCTAAATGAATTAACTCAGGAATGGAAAACCAAACATTGTATGTTCTCATCCACATGTGGGA
Organism: Piliocolobus tephrosceles; assembly: GCF_002776525.5. Lineage (NCBI taxonomy): Eukaryota > Metazoa > Chordata > Mammalia > Primates > Cercopithecidae > Piliocolobus > Piliocolobus tephrosceles. Next base: position 97,770,970 of record NC_045440.1, read on the forward strand.
GCTAAGCTATGAAGACACAAATGCATCAGAATGATACATGGGACTTTGGGGACTCAAGGGAAAGGATGGGGGGTGGCAAAGAATAAAAGACTGCACACTGGGTACAGTGTATATAATTCTCGGTTGATGGGTGCACCAGAATCTCAGAAATCACCACTAAAGAACTTATTCATGTAACCAAACACCAACTGTTCCCCAAAAACCTATTGAAATAAAAAAAAAAAATTTTTTTTTAAGAATTTGTTCCTTTCCTTTTTTTAATTACATGTAAAACTAGGTTTATGACCATGGGGCATCTGTGACACCTCCTCGTTTTCTTTAGAGGATGATCTTCTCATTTTTTATTCAGATATGTTATTTCCTCTAGAGGCAACTTATGTTAGTGTCTGGCTTTTCTGTAAGACCCATGGCAGATACATATTTTTTTTTCTGCTGGGAATTTGCTGAGAGCTTTTCCTGAGGTTTGAACACATTTACAAGCTTCACTAACACACTCAACAACCTTATGTCTCATTCAGCTTACACAGACATTTCTACTAGCATGTGTAAAAAGACAAATTGTGTGTAAATTGATTTGCAAAATACATCTGTGAGATAAAGTAAGATTTGTTTACAATGAGTCACTTAGAATGTGGTCTACCTTTTAGTCTGGATTAGTCATTGTAGAGCCTTAGCCTGCATGAATATTGCTGTTGTTATTGTATCATTTAGTTAGAATATACAATTTCTGTGCAAAAGTAGATACCACCCAGGGTATACAACATGATGAATAGTTCTTTTCTGTCTGATAGAGAGTCTGGAGGGGTGGCAGATGAATGCTATGAGAGGGCCCCCTTTTCTACAGCATGCTCAGCTTCCTCCCCAATGTATGCTTTGATTTGGCCTTAGAAAGTGAAGACATGTTGTTGTAAAGGAAACAGAAGCTTAAGAAATTGGTACCATTTATCCTGGAGAATGAGAGCCATGGAAAATCTTACTAATAGTATCCTTACTAATAGAAATCCCCAGTGGATTTCCTCCCACCCAAGAATGGAATACATACAAGTCCATGGTAGGGCTGCCTGGAAAACCTCAGCTACCTTATTGCAATGGCATCATCGCTGTATCACACACTTGGCTTACAAGGAGATGTCTTATTTCAATAAGAAGCTCTGACTGCCCACTTCATGTCAGGAAAATAATGTGGACAGGACACAGTTCCTTGCATCAAGGAGCTCATAGTCAGGTGACAATGGCTTCACATGGATAGAGGCATTTAAACTAGGCCTTGAAAAGCTAGGAACTGGGAAAAGAAAGAACAAATTAGAATTCATGAAAGTACATAGTTTGAGGAGTAGAAGATGTCTTCATAAATCTAGAGCAGTGGGTGAGTGAGGAGGGGTGGGAAATGAGTCAAGTGAAGGGCAAGAGTTTGTGAAGGGAACTGGATGCAAAGCTAAAGATTGGAGTTGGTGCTATAGGCAGCAGGCACCATTGAGGATTTTAAGCGTGATAGGACTTCCTTCTAAAATAGAGATATCGTGTTGACTATTTTAATTGCTAAAGTACTGTGATAAATAGAATAGAGATACAGAGAAACAGAGTAGGGAGATCCCAATTATACTGAGCCTGGAGAACTACAGCTTTGGAGTTGCTTAGCAAATTTTATTTGCTGTCGTGGATGAGACAGCTTCTACCTCTCTATGTTAAATATACCAAAGAGGAAGTGATGGGGTTTCCAGGGATGCTGTGTTCTTTGCCTACACACTTCTCTGCATCATGCTAATGCTGCATTTTGCAAAAGCTGTGGTTTACCCAGCTCTGAATGAATTTTGTTCCAGTAAACTTGCCTAAAAACAGAAGTCTGCAAAAAATGAGAAAATATGCTATGAACATCTGATCAGACCTTTATGGTTAACTGGGTTTTTTTAATTGCCATGGAACATAAGGGTTTAGTTCAGTCTATTCTTAGGCTCCTCGACTCCTGCAAACATTCTCAAAAATAAGCACTAGGAAAAGAATGTTTCTACTGGGTATGTGACAGGATAAAGAAAGTATTGAAGGAAGTTGACTATTATAAGAGTACTTATTTGTAATCCTGCTAGTGCTCTCCTCATATTAAATAAGCATTATTGATGAGCTGATGCTTGGCTCATGTTCTTGTGTGACACTAGCATTTTCAGAGCACATGTGACCCAGATCTCACTGATTTTTCAACCTTTAAGTCCTCCTTTCTTAATCCTTAAATAATTCAAAATCTCTAGGTAAGTGAGAGGCAGCGTGGATAGTAGAATAAGCATATGCTGTATTTTAGAACATCTTGGATTCCAATCCTTCTATGCTATCTAGTAGTTGTATTTTCCTGGACAAATTATTTAACATTTTATCATTATTTTATATATGTATTTTGAAACAGAGTCTCGCTCTGTTGCTCAGGCTGGAGTGCAGTGGCACAATCTTGGCTCACTGCCACCTCCCCCTCCTGGGCTCAAGTGATTCTTGTACCTCAGCCTCCAGAATAGCTGGGATTTCAGGCACACACCACCATGCCCAACTAACTTTTGTATTTTTGGTAGAGATGGGGTTTCACCATGTTGGCCGGGCTGGTCTCAAACTCCTGGTCTCAAGTGATCCACCCACCTCGGCCTCCCAAAGTGCTGGGATTACAGGCATGAGCCACTGTACCCAGCCAGAATTATTTAACATTTTAAGTCTCAGTTTTCTCTTCTTTACAATGGGAACAATTTACCTTGAGTGCTTGATAGGATAATTTGAAATAATATAGATAGTAGCTGGCCCCTGCCAAGCCATCAATAATAGTAACCATTATTATCAGATTCTTGTTGCCAAAACAGCAGGTTGGATGTTCCAGGAGAGGTTATAATCCCAGTATCAACTCTCAGCTCTCGAGTCTTCATGTCTGTATCCCATTGCAAAGTTCAGCTTGGTCAGGGGAATCCCCACAGTGAGGAGGCCCTCATAATAAAGCCCAAATGTGAGTTTGGCCTGGGTAAACTAAACTCACAAACCTTCACACCAGTGTAGCCACCATCCATGAGTATACATGAGGCTAGTATATAAGGCTGATTCTCTCCTCACTGTTGTAGTGAAGAGCACTTAATAGATGTGTCATAAATATTATGCAGACTTAACACTCTGAGGACGTGGGGATGCACAGATCATTTTTCCCATCCCTTTTGCTCTCTCTGTGATGTCCTTAATCTAAGTAACAGTGTATAGAGAAAAATGTATAATATTCCTGAGGATAAGAATAGTAGAAACAGTAAATAACTGTTCAGGTCAATATAATTTACTACAAAATAAGTTGCTAGAGATACAGAAAAAAATCAAGGCGGAGAAAACACAGAATCAAATCTAGTGCTTGCTATTTACAATTTACCCTGGTGCCTGAATTCTCAAGAAATCTTTCTGTTTTTTAATATAGTCAAAACCCCACAATTTCCAAGCATTTTCAGAAGATCCTCATACATAAAAAACCAAGAATGGTGACCACTGATGCTTGTATTATTGTCTTTTCTCTGAAATAATTGCATCTTTTAAAAGGAATATATTTAAAATATAATTGAAATTATTGAGTTGTTGCTCTGATTGATGTATGTGGGAAAATATAAGTCAGGAAGTTTTCAAAGGCTATATTTCTGTTCTCATCACCAATCACCATAGACCCTAGATCCATTTAGTCATCCCATATTCACTTGTCTTAGGCAGTATGTTAGAATAAAGAAATATTTTATGAAGTGCTTCATACTGGAATTACTCCTTTTCTGAAAGAGGGAAGTGTAAATTTATCTTTTATAGTAAAATAATTTTATGTGAGTCATTTCAATGTCATTTTTGGTCATAAATGAAGAGTTTGGTAGAGGAATCTTTGAACTAATTACCTTTCTGAAACCTTACAATATGTTGTTGCAAAAAACAATGGCTAAACTTATAAAGCAGAAATTTTTGGTAAAGATGCAAAACATCTACCTAAGAAAGCCCCATGTCCTATATTTTCATTTTTATAATCTGTAAACATTAATTGAACACCTGGGAGGATGGAGGAGAGAACCAATGTTTATCTCCTATGTGACAGTTACTTACTATGATCTTTTTAAATCCTCAAAGCCACCCTGTAAGGCATATATTATTACCACCAGCAGGTCATTGGACCTATCTGGGACTCAGTTCCTTATCAGTAAACTAGATGGTAACATGCTTGCAGGACAGTTATATGGATCAAACATAATCTAGGCAAAACACATCCCTATAAGAGTTGCAGAGATGGAAAATACATGGCACATAATGTTAAAGAAAACTGTAGTGGCAGTGCTGCTACTAATGGTGATCATCTCATGGCATGAATTGAAACAGAGCACTTTTGTGGAGCAGTGATGTGGGATATAGAGTGACAAGGCAATGTTCATAGTGGTTGTAATAAGGAAGAACTTCAATAATGTCCTACAGCATATTATAACAGAAGCATCATTTTACTAATCACAAATATATAACATTTCCTGATTTTTTAAAACAAAAGAATTGTCAGTGAATACTCTTGCTTTAGGACTTAAATGAAGTATAGTCAAATAAGATTTCTCATCCACGTCTTTTCTGTTTTTCTTTGATATGCAGTCTTGTCTCCCAGGCTATAGTGCAAGGGCACAGTCAGCTCACTGCTGCCTCAAATTCCTTGGCTCAGGTGATCCTCCCACTTCAGCCTCCTGAGTAGCTGGTACTACAGGCACGCACCACCATACCTGGCTAATTTTTAAAATTCTTTTTTATAGAGACAGGGTCTCACTGTATTGCCCAGGCTGGCTTCAAACTCCTGGACTCAAGGAACCCTCCTGCCATGACCTCCCAAAGTGCTGGGATTACAGGTGTGAGCTACTGTACCTGGCCTCATTCCAGTCTTCTTAAATTGATGTGAAGATGGGAGTAGATTGTTTCCAATTTTAGGATGAACTAATAATGGCAGTTAGCATGCTTGAACAGGCTGCACCTAGTTCTGAGCTAAATGCTGGATATGTGATTCTCATTGAGTCCAGGAGGTAGGAACCACTATTACTCCTTTGACAGATGAAGGGACTAAGATTGATGCACTCAAAACTTGCAAAACTAGAAAATCTCATAATTGTCATAAGGTTGTTTATTTTTTCTTTGCCTTTTTTTTTAAACTAAGAAATATTTCAAATATTGAAAAATAACATAGAATATCCTCCACCTAGATTTCATAGATGTTAATGAATTTGGATATTTGTTTCAGATCCTTTTAAAAGAATCTGAAATTAAAAGTTTAAAAGAAATTAAAAGTGACCAATACAGTTGAAACCTGTTTTCTACCTCTCCACAATCCATTTCCTTCTCCCTCTGCAGATGTAACCAGTGTTCTGAGATTGTTTTAAACTTACTCTAGAGTATATATATAAAAAATGATATCATATCATTTTTGTGATTTTGAATTTACATAAGTGGTATTATTTTCTTCCATATTCAAGTTTATCCTTTTGTTTATTTCTCCTATCGTTTTGAGGTAAATGTTTAGTCTTTAATTTTCAGTCTCTCTTATTTTCTAATGTCTACACTTAAGGCCATGCATCACCCTCTAAGTACTAGTTTAGCTGGATTTTGCAAGTTTGAAATAGTGCCTTAAAGTTTCCAAAATAGAGAGTTATTATTGAGTTACTGAGCTCCAATTTTGTTGCATATGAATTGTAGTGCGGTCCATAGAATATCAACTTTTTGTTATTTATTGAGTGTTAACTTTGGCTCATTACCTGGTCAATATTTTTTAAATGATCATGTTGACTTGAAAAGAAGATATAGCCTCCCTTTGCTGGGAATAGAGTTCTACATAGTTCATTAGAGCAAACTTATTAACTATTCAAAAGTACTGTGTCATTACCAGCATTTTAATCTGCTTCATCTGTCAGTTTTTGAAAGAAGTATATTAAAAGGCCCCACTAGGATTGTGATTTTAAAAATTTCTCCTTGAATTTCTATCAGTAGGCCAGGCGCGGTGGCTCAAGCCTGTAATCCCAGCACTTTGGGAGGCCGAGATGGGCGGATCACGAGGTCAGGAGATCGAGACCATCCTGGCTAACACGGTGAAACCCCATCTCTACTAAAAAATACAAAAAACTAGCCGGGCGAGGTGGCGGGCGCCTGTAGTCCCAGCTACTCGGGAGGCTGAGGCAGGAGAATGGCGTAAACCCGGGAGGCGGAGCTTGCAGTGAGCTGAGACCACTGCACTCCAGCCCGGGAGACAGAGCAAGACTCCGTCTCAAAAAAAAAAAAAAAAAAAAGAAAAAAAAGAATTTCTATCAGCTTAGCTCTATGTAGTTTGGGGTTTTATTGCTTTATACAGTTTAGCCAAAAGACCTTCTTTATCCTTAATAATGAATTTTCTCTGCAAGTCTATTTTATTGAATATTAATATGATAGACTTTTTTTTTTTTTTTTTTTTTTTTTTTACTATTCCTTTTCTGACTTACCTCGGTTGTTGTATTTTACTTGATTCTGGTATAGTTTTAAATATCCAATCTGGCAATAGCAGTTAACAGGGAAGTTTGTCATGTTTATCTTCATTGTGATTACTTACATTTTGTGATTTTCTAACATTTTCTATTAAAGTTGCTATTCCTTTTTTTTCTCCTTGTTTGGTTTCTATTGGATTCAGTGGTTTTTCTTACCCTCTCTCCTCATTTTCTCTCCACTATTTAGAAACTTATACATTCCCTTTCTTTTTTTTAGTGGTTACTATTAAATATTACATGAGTATTTGTCTTAATTGAATAATATATTAACCATAGATTGCTTCAATATATCCCCTTCCATGATATATACCATTGTTGATTAGTGTTTTAGTTATGCCTTGTTTATAAACTGTCCCCAGATTTGTTATAACATGGTCATTATTATCCGCTGTGGTCTGAATGTGTCCCCCAAGTTTCTATGTGGGAAATGTAATCCTCAATGCAACAGTGTGGGGAGGCGAAGCCTCTGGCAGCTGTTTAGGTCACGATGGATCTGCCCACATGAATGGATTGATGCCATTATAAAAGGGCTGGAAGGAGGGAGTTCACCCCATTTTTCCCTTCTGCCTTCTGCCATGTGAGGACAGTTTCTCCGTCTGGAAGATGAATTGTTCAGTGTGCCATTTTGGAAGCAGAAACTGGGCCTTAACTTACAGTGCCTTGATCTTGAACGTGTCAGCCTTCAGAACTGTGAGAAAATAAATTCCTATTCTTTATAAATTACCCAGTCTCAGGAATTATGTTATGGTAGCACAAAATGGACTAAGACATTTTTTGTTTGGTTTTGCCACTTACTAGCTGTATTACCTTTTGAGTTTTTTAGATGTGTGATGCCTAGTTTCCTCATGTATATACTGAGGATTATAACAGCATCTAATTATAGGTTTATTGTGATAATTAGATGAGCTACATCAGTTCCTGGCACATAACTGCTCAGTGAATTTTAGCTGTTATGATTTAGTTAGTACTTATTAGATTGTCAACATGTTCACTGATATGTTTATGAACTATTATTTCTTTCTCCTGGTTCAATTACCTTCTTCCTGAAGTAGGACTCATAGTAGTTCCTTTAATAGAGTTCTGTGAGTAATAAACCCTCAGTTTTATTTGAAAACACCTTTACTTTGTTCCATCTTTGAATGATGTTAGTTGAATGTGAAATTGTAGATAGCAGTTATTTTTTTCCTAGAATTTGAAAGATATTATTTTATTTTTTCTGGCTCCTATAGTTGTTCTTGAGGTATCTAATTGTATCAGTGATGATCTGCATTTTCACCACGATTTGTTTGGGGACACTTAAAATATATATATATTTCTTTGCTCTTACTTTTTTTTCTTCTTCAATCTGAGAACTGGGAGCTCTTATGTTTTTGTTTTTTTTTTAATTCAGTAATGTCATAAGCTATTATTGCCTCAAATATTGCCTTACTGCATTCTGTTCTCTTTCTGTAATCCGTGCAGGATAAATCTATTATTTTTTCTCTCACGTCTCTCAATCTCACTCTCAGGTTTTCCATCTCTTCAACTTGCTTAACAACTTTCTGGGTTGTTAAGGATTCATCCTTTCAGTTTATTTCTCTTCAGTTGTGTTTTTAATTCTATTTAATCTTTCCATTTAGTTGTTTTAGCCTGATGCTTGACATCTGGAGAAGACAAGAACAGGAAAATCAGGACAGTGACCTGACTGTGGCACCCATTGGCATGAAATAATGAGGAAGGGGGTGAGGAGAACTATGAAAAGCAAGAATGACATGTTCAGTGATCCTCAATCAGTTTACCATCAAGTTTTCTTTGTATTTTAACCTTTTGTGTGTGTTTTCAAAGGTGTTGTAAAAAACAAAACAACATATAAATTTGTTAAATAATAATGATGTATCTCCATATTTTGCTTATCACAAAAATTTATAACAACCATACTTTAATATAAATGACCGGTGTTACTGTATCAAATTGGTATTCTTTCAACTAAGAGAAAAGAAATTAAATTTGCCAATTTGGTTGACTTGGGGTACCACCTCACCCATAAAGATATAATTTTTCTATGTTTTTTAAAATACTTGAAACGGGTTCATAGAGTCCCTTTCATGATCGTAGGTTTGTTTGTAAACACTGGCATAATATTACTGATCGAAGCTCTAGAAAGCGGGAAGTCATTCCTTCCTACCACCTTTTATTCAGCATTTAGCTACTGCTGGCTGATCCAGAAACTGCATCTACAGCCAGTGTTCATTCCCTTCCTGATGCAAGTTGCAGCATCTACAGAAGATGGAGATGCAGTTTGTAAGTGGTCCAGGAGTGAGTGTTGATTAGCTTTTAGAGGATGTTGCTTGGACTAGCACAAGGAGTATCATACAAAACTCTTGTTGCCACCCTTGACAAATGACCCTAATTTTCATATCAGATGAGAAAATTCAATTGGACCATCAAAGCAGATGTGTTCTTCTATGGTTTATTAGTGATTCTTCCCAGCTTTGGTAAATGCAATTTATATAATTAGCTCTCAAAGATTTTCACTATGGGTTTTTATTTATTCTTGTAGAACAGTGCCTTAGAAAATTTTATATGGATTTTTCTTTTTGGCAATTATTAAGCATTCTCCCCTATTCCCACTCTCTCAAACCCCAATGCTCAGCATGAAGAAGAAACAAATCTCTATTTCTAAATCTAAGCCACTCATGACACACCCAGCTGGGCTTACTCTGAAATTGGACTGCCATTGAAGGACAGTGGGCAGACCACTAGTCACTGGAGGTCCTGGGGAGACAGTGGGAGGGTGAATCAGGAAGGCATCAGGAGATGCAGCCCTCTTGCTGCTTTATGTAGTTAGCGAGAGAGCATATTTTTAGAATGGACTTTGCTGGGATGATAAACAATACAGTTCTATTATTTGGACTTTTGAATCACATGTCTAGCCCTTTAACTTATCTTATATACCCCTATGTACTATTCTTTTTCCATAAGGAAGAAAGGGCATTAAGTAAGGGATAAGTATATTAATGAATATACTTAGAGTTACTACATTGAAATCTGGGGAATATGGATACAGAGACCAAAATGGGGAGTGATGTTGATCATTATTGGTTAGTGGTCCTGGATGGAGCAGGGAGTAGGTTCCTGAATGGGCATAGGTAGGAATCATGTGGGAAATTGGCACATGTACATCCTTCAAATCCCTCCATGGGGCTGCTGCCTACTGCTTGTATTAAAAGGCATTTTATGTTGCATCTACTTGAAGATGCCTAAATATGCTATACTTTCACCTCTCCTCATTCAACATACGTCCATATGTTATGTATATTTCTATTGTCAGATTTGAGCTCTTGAAGCATGATTTTTAATCTGTGCATGCCCACACCCAGTGCAAGGTGAAACCAATAGTGTCTTTCAGATTTAGAACTGACCACAGTCAAGTACTTTAGGACAGGAAAGTGAGAGGGCCAGAGGGAAGCTTTGCTTTGGGAGTAAAAGAACCAATCTACAGAGGCCCTTGGTCTCCCACAGAAACACAGAAATGATAAGGAAGTATAACTGTGACTAGAGAGAAAGGAAAGAAGAGAGAGAGAAAGTTAAGAAACAGCCAAGTAGAAGCAGAGGCTGCTCAGAAAAGCATAGATGGGTTAGAGGAGGGCCATTGGGGTGCACATCAGAAAATCAGATGGAAAGTCCTCATTTGTCTGTTTTGTCTGGTCACCATAATTACGCTGTCTCTGAGTTTCAACCTTTGGTAATCATACAGCCTTGGTTTAAATATGGAATCATTTTTCTTTTGTCCTTCCTTGACTCCATCTTAAACATCACATTACAGATAACTCAGAGAACTTTTAACCTAGGCAATCTTCATGTGAGCTCCTTTCAGTTCCTTTTGATACACACGTATTTAAAGTGACAGTTATTTCCTCTTATGGAAGATAGATTTTATTTAATAATTTTTTCAAGAGATTAGTTGTGGTCACAGTAGAAAATTTTTCATAGTTCTCCAAGTACTATAAAAAGTAACTTGATGGCATAAAGTGAATTCCCATGATGAGAGTCATCCTGTCACTGTGAATTGCTGTGATCATCTTTGAAGTGATATATCTTTCCACACTGTCTGTCAGCAACTATGTGGGGCTTGTTTTAGATTCAAAAATGTGTGAGATTAGTTGATCTATATCCAAGGAATTCAGACACTTTTTGTTGTTTTTGGATCTGGTCACTGTTCTCTAGTTCAGTTGTGGGGTAGTTTTCTTATGTTTATCTGTCCTGAAATTTTATATTCAGAGGGAGTTTTTACATGCTCTTTTTTTCTTTCCCTCAACTGAATGAAGGAGGGTTATAGAAGAAAAATAACCTTTTATCTTTCCTCAGTTATATTAACTTCCTTGCATCTAATTTTTTAATAAATCATATGCCTACTGATTTACAGAAACCTTATTTCTAAAAAATGTAATATATATGACTTAAGACTGATCATCTTCCCCTTTCTACTACGTACATATTCAGGGTTTTTATTTTGTTTTCTTTTTGTATATTCCAGACTGGGAAAAAATGTACTATTTGTAAGCAGATGATTTAATTTCAGTAAATGTCTTTTTATTTCTCTCTCCCTTTGATTTATTACTTGGAAACCATGAGAAACATCCAAGTGCAGATGCTGTTTTCCAGCTCTGACAAAACATTGCTTGTTGACCTCACAAACTTAGAAAGATTTATCTCCTGTGATTCAATGGTGGAAGTAATAATATTAGCAGTTAAAATTTTCTAAGACACGACCAGGAAAAGGAAACTTTGGTCATTCTGCTTCTTGTTAAGAACAGCTGGCAATTTAAAAAGCAGATACTTGCTAAAGGGGAAGGAGATAAAGAAGTTCAAACAGAAATGCCTCCTCCTTTAGTTAAGTGAGCATGCTGCATAGTAGTAATAAAATCAGACTCTTAGAAGCTTTCCCTTGTTTAGTGTGTATGTGTGCTTATTTTTATTTAGTCTTCAAAGATGACTTTTCTTATGTATGTATTCTCTTCGAAGGAAATACATATTGACCAAAATATTTTTTGCCAAATACTTGTTGCATATTAAAGCCAGCTTAAAATGTCATATTTGCTGTGGCTATGTTGAGACTCTGACAAGATTGTCTGTGGAGTGAGTGATGTCTGCAAGGGTAGCCTCTCACCATGCCTTCTGCACATTGATTCCACTCATCTGCCAGGAGGCAGAGGTGATTCCTATCATTCTGAGAGCTTCCTATAGAAGGCAGGCCTTCTGCAGTCTCTAGAACTGAGGAACTAAATGAAGTGACTATTAAGTTCCTTAATTGTGAGGAAGCATCTTTAAGAGGAAATTGTTCTACAGACAGAAGTATGCGTGACCAGTTCTACAGGATGTGATGTCATATGACTGGTGGAGCTTGCCTTTCTATCAAAGGCTTGTACAGAAAAGGGAAAAGAAATGGGCATGTTTCAGGTCAGTTTTGAATAATGGAAGAAAGACTGAAAGGAAGGAGAGGAGTCGGGAGGGAAGAGGAGAGGAGGGGAGCAGAAAGGAGAGGAGAGGAGAGGAGAGAAAGGGGCATGTGAGCTGGATTTCTTCAAACCTCAACAACCTGGACAGTGAGTCCTGGGATCAAAATAATGGCAAGCCTCAGCATCTAAGATCAAACACCCAGACTTCCTTCTGGTTTAAGAAATTCCAAAGGCTCTCAGCTGTGATAAAATTAAAAGGACGTATTCCTATTTGTTCTTTGTGTTATTGGTTCTCTGTCTCCCACTGAACCTTTAGCCAGAAATAGCGATGCACCCTTTCTTCTTCAGTAGCTTTGAGGATCAAAGAAACTTAGTTGCCAGAGCTGGAAGGGGAATCTCAAAGATTGCCTAGTGGAACGATTTGATTGCTCATGTAAATAAACTGAAACCCAGAGAGAATGTGGTCTATGCAAGGACCTGGCCCATAGACTGTCAGAATCCAGGTTTTCTGACTTGTGGCCCAGGGTTCTCTGTAGTATTCCAGGCCAGCAAAATCCTGTTTCTCTCCAGGCACATCTTCTCTTGCACCAAATGGGCCTCCTTGCTGTGTCCTCCTCAAACCACCCTCCCTTCCACCTCTGAACCTTTGCTGATGTTCATGCCCTGCACAGAGTACCCTTCTCCTCCAGCTCCTCTGCTCAGCACATCACATCCCCTAATGCTCAGCCTGATCTCATTTCCAGAGCTAAGGCTCTGCTACTCTTCCAGCCCAAATTGATGTCTCCGCTCCCTAGACCCCTTCAGGTCCTTTTTTGTTCCCTGTTTCATGTTTGATTTTAACTTCTCAACCAGATGATACTCTCCCAAGCCTGTGTTTTTGTCTTCTTCACAGCAGTCCTTCCAGCACCTACTGCCAGACCAAGTGTTTTTCTCTATTTCAGTCTTCTCATCTGTTAAATGTGAATAATAATTCCTGCTCTAAATCTAAGCCTAGTGGACCCCCAGCTTGTTGATGGGCATGTTGAATAGTCTTATGTTCTGGAATTTTGAGCTTTTGGGCAGGGAAAAGAAGGGAGAGGGATGCCTAGGCACACAGAACTCAAATGCAGCTATTTGGGTCTTCTTCTAAATTAGCCTCCACTGGTCAAATGTTTTTAGCACCTGCACCAGCAGCCATTTCCATTTATCCCTTCTCCCTAGAGACAGTACAAACAAGAGATAATTCCTATCATTGTTGGGACAGAAGTCTCTCAAAGCCCTTACCAATGTTATGGTTTTGAGGTTCACAGTTTCCTCTGAAACTTGCCCTTTAGGAGGGACGGAAACCACAGGATGGGCATTCCGGTAAATGCTCAACATAGATATCTATGGACTGGGTGGCAGGTGGCCCCTAGGAAAGCCTCACATATCCTATAAGGTCCTAATAAGGGCCAGTTATTCTAAGCAAAGGAGCTTCTGTGAGTCGTAGTGCAATCCATAGATATGCTTGTTAGCTCCTTTTTTAAACCCTTCCTGAAACAACAGCCAAGAAAGGAAAGGACTCAAGGTCACCTCTGGAGTCAGTTAGAATGAATTCAGTCTTTTCCCATCCTAGTTTGTATTCACCATATTCAACCCTCAGCTGACTTGAGGCAGAGTGCCCTGGTCGAAAGTGGTTCTTAGAGACAGGCAACCAGGCAATGTAGCAATGTAGAAAGAGCCCTAGACTAGAAGCATAAAGACCCAGGTTTGAGGCCTGACTCTGCCACCTGTTGTCTCAAAAACTGCAATACTATAAAGTCTCTTACCAATTCTAGCTTCAGTCTTCTCTTTGTTAAATGCGAATAATAATAATCCCTTCCCTGCCGGTCACTGTGGCTCACACCCCTAATCCCCCCTACTTTGGGAGACCAAGATGGGCCAATCACTTGAGGCCAGGAGTTCAAGACTAGTGTGGCCAACATGGCGAAACCGCATCCTACTAAACATACACAAATTAGCTGGGCATGGTGGCAGGTGCCTGTAGTCCTGGCTACTCAGGAGGCAGAGACACAAGAGTCACTTGAATCTGGGAGGCAGAGCTTGCAGTAAGCCGAGAATGCGCCACTGCACTACAGCAACAGAACAAGAGTCTGTATAATAATAATAACAACAACAACAACAACAATAATAATAATAATAATAATGCTTTCCTTACATCTAGCTATAATCATTTCTTTAACATTTCCTTCCCTGCTACATTGTCAGCTGCATAAGGGCAGGGTCTAGGTGTATCTTGTTTACCACTGTATTTCCAGAACCCTAGAAGGACATGTGCTGTATTAACTGGTTGGTTGACTGAGCAATAGGGAGAAGTTTAGAGCAAGTGCAAACTATTATTATGGTCCTTATTATGTTTGATGTTGTTGTTATGGCTCCCTAGAGTTTGCTGTGTTTTGATTTGGATTTCCATTTTCCACTTTCCATCATTGAGAAGGAACTGAATCAAAAGACCCATAGTGGATCAGCAGAGACCAACCACTCACCATGATCATAAGTAATTTCAGAGTTCATGGTATCTCTCTGTAGATTCTTCCCTAGTCTCGGTACTTGGCAAACAAAGTGGATGGCTTTGATCTTACACAGATCGGTTCTATATCCCTTGATGTACCCATGTGGCAGCAATCATCAACAGCAAGGTGACCTTCTCTGCTTATCAAGACTGGCCCCTTTTCTTTTATAATTTTCCTCTTTGGTTTTTGATGTATGAGTATTTTTAGTGACAAAGATAAACTTCCAATGATACTGTACTAAATGTGGCTTCTGCCTGAGGATGCACTTGTGTCTGAGGAGAATCTAGACTGTCCAAGGCAGCTCTTATTTTAAAACCCCTCTTACAGGTTCACTCTGAAGGACTGAGGAAAAAGCAGGGTCTTTGGCATCAGACAGGTCTACTTTTGGAAACCCATGTAGTTGACAATCTAGCTATGTGGGACAATGTAGCTACAGAGAATGAAATGTTGAAGAAATAATTATATGTGTGAAGAATGCCTAGATGTAGGGAAGATATTATTATTCTCATTTAACATGAGAAAAACTGAATCTGAGAGAAGCAAGAAGCTTTGCTCCAAGTTTTTGAGACAGTGACACAGAGGAGGTGTCTCTCCTTATTGTATAATAGGGACAATAATAAAGCCATCTTCAAGGGATGTTGTGATGAATCAGTAAGAAAATGTATGTGAAATTAATGAGCAAAGAGTCTGGCCATAGTATTAATTAGTATTAATACTATGAATAAATATTCAATAAAGGAGAGTCTCCACCCACTTTCTTTCCTTTCACTCTCTTTTCCATAAATTAACCAGAGATAAAAGTGGGGGAATTAGGCTTCAGTCCTGTAATGGTACACCTGAAATGCTTCCTCTCAATTCATATCCATCTTTCAGGTTGCTTGTTGTACCCATATTTTCTGTTAAATTGGAGGGAGTATCATGATTTTCATTTGTTGACAGAGACACAAATGTGCAGAACACAGTGATGAATGTCTCAATTCAGACAGGAATTGAATGTTGCCTGTGGGGTAGGCTGGCTCTGCCACCTGCACTGACAATACATCATCCCTGGAAATTAACCCATCTTCACCATAGCCATTGAAATGGAAAGAAGTGCTTGTTCATTGAAAACACCTTCAAACAGAAAAGATGAAGGTCTAGCACAGTATATATGGTGCATTAATATCTATAATCATGTTTAATTTGCATTAGTCTAACTCTGCCACTTGGAAACTGTTTTTAAGATATTGTGTTACATGAATGGGTTTGTGTATGCATTATTTGCTTCTTGAATAAGAGCTGAACAGAAGCTAATAGCTTTATATAAAATATAATGATTACCAAATTCAAGAGTCAATGTCCTGTTTCACGTTCACTCTTGCTCACTTTTAGTACAAGCTTATGCATCATCAGGCATGTTGTATACAAAAATAATATGTATCCTGGTCTTTATAAGTCTAATGGGTGGTAGTTCCATATTTCTGTAAATTTTAAAAGCATTATTACTCACTAAAATATGGATCATTTTAAAGTGATTAGATATATGTATGAATAGGCTTCATATCAGAAAGTTTTGTTTTATTTTCTTTGTTAAGAATATGAATCCTAATGTCTTTACTATTGAATCTGCTAATTCAAATAATATCTATCAGTAGGTAGATGAGCTAAACACTAAGCCTGTATGTCAAATTTTATACACAATATTATGCTTAGATGCATACATAGCAAAACTAATATTTATAATACATTGGTGTAGAAACAGTATATTGATGTAAAAAAATGGTTAGTGCTTCTTCATCGTTAATACATTCAGGTTTTATAATTATGTATTATTTCATATTGTATCAACAAGGAGAAGAGAAACTAGTTATTTCAAGCAGGAAGTAATTTAATTTAGGAAATAGATTCTGTAACAGAAAGAATTAATGTTTACCAAACACTATATTGTTCTCTCGTTCTCTCTTGCTGTTAGTTGGGACCCTGTGATAGTCTTGGCCGAAGGACTGTGAAGGGGAGGGAAGTTTTAATATCCCAGAGCCTAAGTGGTTAAGAGCTTGTGTGCCTCTTTCAACCCTCACTTTCCCTGGAAGAAACCTTGGAGCTATATGTTGAAATAGAAAATAAAAATATGGATGAATCCTGGTCATCTGAGTCACCAGATAGAGGAGATCTCTTGCCAATCTGCATTGGATTTTGCGTGAGCAAAAAGTCACCTTTTACTGGGATAAGCCACAGAGATTTCAACGTTTTGTCTATTGAGACACCTAGGGTTAATTACTGTAAAAATACCAGGGCCTGGAAAAATGTTGGAAGGCTTCAGAGAGGGAAGATCAGGATGCAACTACTAGTATGCAGAAAATCATGAAGCATAGGAACTACAGGAAACTGTCACCAATGATCTCAGCTGTCTATAGCACCAAAGTGAGTGGTTAATAGGAAGATACTCGGAGGCTGCTAGCAAAAGCTCACATCTGGGGTCTACTCAAGTCCATGTGACTGCCCGTCTCAAAATAGTAATAATAGTTCTATTTATCTTTTGTCTTTGAAACCTTACATGAATGAGTCTAATTGTCTTAATTTTAACCATAACCTTGCTGGCAGAGATTCTAAGAAGTGTAGTTCTCATGCTTCCAATCCCTATAATACTAGGGAGAGCATAGAAGGAGAAAATGGTATCAAATTGCCAAAAAAAAGAACTGGCATATGGAAGTAGCCCAATTATTAAGTTTGTCTGGGACAGTCCCAATTTATTCCTTTTGACCTAGAGTAATTTTTGATAGTACCCCGTTTCAATCTCAACATGTTCTCTGCTTGGACACTAGATTATATGTCCGTCGACCTATTATTAACATGATAAAAATACTTTATTTCATCAAAAAACACTTATTCAGGATATGCTAAGTGCTAATCATTGTGTGGGACATTGGTCAACAAAGGCACTTGTGATCTTGGCATTCATGAAACTTTGAGTTGAATCTAGTGAACGATGGGAACCTAAACAAGGCAATAGCTATGAGGATGGAGCAGAGGGGGCATACTTGAAAGAGGCTGAAGAATTAAATCATTCTGGTCTTGATAACTAGCCTACTGGTTAAGACCCGTAGGCTCTTAAGTCAGACTATCTAGGTTTGAACACCAGCTCCACCACTTGTTGGGTATTTTAACTTGGGAATTTACCAACTAATATCTGCCTCAACTTTTGACTCTGTTAAATGGGAATTACAATAATACTTATAAGATTGTTGTTAAAATTAAATGAAATAAGAATTTATAAAGTTTATAAGAGGGCCTAAAATATAGTAAATGCTGAACAAATATTTATCATTAAAATGAATTTGTTGTTGTTTTATAATGGCTGAATATAAGAGAACTGTTAAGAAAATCCTAGGTTTCTGACTTGAATATCTTGATGGGATGGTTATGTAAAATAATAAATGCAGAAGAAGCTGATTTATGGGGGGCAAAATAATGCATATAGTTTGAATGGATTGCTAGAAGAGTAAACAGAGGAATTGGCATTCTAATTTAAATGGGGGAAATCATGCATTTGGTTTGATTATGCTGAATTTGAGGGACTGATGGGAAATCCAAATGGCAATGTCTGATAGCAGCTGAATAGTTAGATTTGGGGCTCAGATAAAGATCTGAGCTGCAATTTAGACTTGTGAGGCTTTTTAAAAAAAAAAAAAACTTCTATTTTAAGTTTAGGGGTACAAGTACAGGTTTGTTACATAGGTAAACTTATGTCATGGAGATTTGTTATACAGATTATTTCATCACCCAGGTATTAAGCCTAGTACCCATTAGTTATGTTTCCGGATCCTCTCCCTCTTTCCACCATCTCACACCAGTCAGAATGGCCATTACTAAAAAGTCAAAAGATTTGTGATTTTCTAGATGGTAGTTGAAGCCAAGGAAATTTGGGAGATGAATCAGAGAAGGTATTCAGAGTAGACCAGAATTTAAAGGGCAGAGGAAAAGAAGCACATGAGAAAGACAAGAAGGAATTGCTGGAAACATAGAAGAGAAGCAGGCAAGTGATGTGAAGGAAGGCGAGGAAGGAGAGAAAGCCAGAAAGAACCGGGTGGACAATGGTGTGAAGTGCCAAGCACAAATCAAGAAGATGAGAACAGAAATTATTTCCACAGATTCAGCAACTGGGGGCTTTTTGTGGTTTTAGTAAGAATAGATTCAGTGGAGTAGGGAAGATGGAAGTCTCAGATCACCAAGGGTAGAGGTGAAAATGAGAAGAGAGGACATATAGATCATGAACTATTAATCTTCAGGGTGCTTGGCTGTGAAGGAAAGGAAAGGGTGAGCTGGTGGCTAGAGACTTTTTAAAAGCAGAGCCTACAAGATCCTCTGGTCCTAGAGTTGCACAAAGGACTTGCAGACCAGGAAAGGTTTGGGTTACATGACCGTCAAAGTCTTTCCCATTTCAAAGTGTTTATTATTTCATCATTCTCTACTTAATATGTACCAAGGTTCAGCTTTTATTTTCACAGGTTATGACCTGTAAAGAGGGTACAAAATCTATTTTATCATAACAGATTTAAGTTAGAATTTAGTTTGATCTTGCAAGTCTTTAGGGAAATATATTTTAGGGGTCAAAACGTGAATCTGTACATAGTATATCTATGAAAAGTGTTCTTAATTTTTAATTCAGTACCTTTACAAATTATTTTATAATTGGTTCTTCTTTTCAACCAGTTCCTTGTGCTTATATATGCAATTTGTGTATTGTTTTCATATCTGTTTTCAGCTTCTCTCAAAGAATTATCATTAGGTCCTAACATTGGGGGAGGTTTACTGAATGATCATTCTTTTCAAAGACTTTACCATTTCCCCCCAGAGACTTGGTTGGTTAATTGACTAGAGCAAAGCAGTTAGTGTGCTATTAGTGGACTAAGGTAGGCAAAGCATCTGGAAATGTTCTACCAGGAGGAGCCAGTGGCCTTGTTTTAGAAAAGTCCCAGGTCTCCCATCACTCCCTCCAGTATTGCTAGGGCATGAAAGAATCAGGATTTATAACTGCATCATAATTCTGTACTACGGTCTTTCATCTGGGATCTTCTGTTTGGAAAGTCTCTTCAAATATTTTCTTAGCCTCAAGGGAAAAATTTCTCCCAGAGATACCTCAATTTTGATCAAAAGCATTCACAAGTCCACTTTTAGTTTTTTTTCTACCAATTAAAGTCCTCTTAGCTTGGTAGATTAAAGCTTATAAAATTGGTTCCACTGGTTTATTAGGAAACTCACTTTAGCTAGAAGAGTCAAAGTTTTGATATAGACAGACCCTAGAGAGCTAGGAAAAGCTTATTTTTCTCCAAAGAATTCAAGTCCTATTATTTAATTTTCATCTGATTTTGGCCAAGTTCAGATTTTTGCTGACTTAACTGTGTAACATAGCCTATTCATTTCAGCTATAAATTGTTCTCTTTTGTTTCCATTTAATTAGAAATTAACAAATTATTGCTATCATTTTATGTTTTCATATACATATTTAAAACCTTTTATAATTATGATATTTAAATATTCTGTTTTTAAATTCCAAATAACATTAGTTGAGAGATGCACTTTTGACATAAAAAAATTTTTCAAGAGAAAAATTTCTTGTAAAAGTTTGTCAATGAGTATATACATTGATCATAAGACCATTCTAATTCTAGAAACATTAAATGTGAAAAAGCATACTTTTTGAATTGAAAAGATATGGCATTAATGGTCATTTCACTTGACTTGAGACTTCCCATGTGTGGGATTCATCATTACTTCATATGCATCCATCTAATCTTTATTTATCCACTCAGCTCACAGTTATTGAGAACAATGTTAAGTCTTAAGCTCTTTTGCTAAGCAACGGACAATGAAGACTACCTGTTGATAGTTAGCATCTGAATTTGTAAAATGAGCCATTTGTTGTATGTCTTAACCTTTTAAAAGATTCAGCATTTTTCTCTAAATAGTTTGAAATCTAACTTGAGAAAAATTAAAATCACCCGGTGGCTTTTTCACCTTTTAATAATTAAGATAATTTTAATCACCTTTATTCTTCTGCTTATCCTGTCTCCTCAGTCTCACATTTCCCTACACTGTACAGCAACCTGAGTTTATAGCTGTCATACCATGCCATGCTACTCTCATCATCATACGGTGGCATGATTATGACAGAAAAGACTTGAAAATAAATATGTTTAAAATCTTCAGAAAATAAAAAGTGAATAGCACCCATTAAAAAATAAAAACAGGAATTTATGAAATAACAACTAAGTGGTAATCAAATTAGAATATGCAGATGCAAAAGACAACCTATTTAAATGATTAGAAATAAAAATGTATAGTCATTTAGATTTTCTAGAAAAATCTAAATAGAAGGAATAAATAGAATGCTATCAAAGGGAGACTTTATACATTGGATCACAGAAATTAGACATTACCAAACTGTGCAAAACAGAGAAAAGAGAACTGAAAATGTAAAAGATTTTGTAATGTAAGTTCTTTTCTATATCAGTAAATAGTTCCAGTGGGAGAAAACAGAGAAAATTGCTGAACAGTTTCTAGAATTAAGGCAAGATGTGAGTATTCATATTCCAAAAAGGACAAATCGTGCCAAGCAAGATGAAATTTTTAAAACCTCTTTCTATATTTACATTATAATGAAGCTAAAGAACATCAAGGGCAAAATGTTTGCTTTGAGTGGAGAGATATGAAATATCATTGAAGCTTTCCTTGATTACTAGAGGTTTATTCCTGCATTCTGTTGTGATAACACTTTCTTCTGTGCTGATTTAGTTAGTTGCCTGCTGTTACTTCTCATGCAGTCAGTGTACTGGCCTCCAGCTCACTTTTGTTTACTGGTGTTCTTTGCTATTTTCTGGACAAACCAAAAAACTGCCTTTGTTAAAAGACTCATAATAAACAAGAATAGCTTATTAAACGAAGAATTGGCTTTAAAGAAGGTACATGATACTAGCGTAGCAAAAGCTAACATTTATCAGGTGTTTACTATCTACTAGACATTTTTACAAGATTTTTCTCACTTAACCCTCACAATGTCCCCATGAGGCTGGTATTTCTCTATTACCCCCATTTTACAGATAAGGAACCTGAGGCTTAGTTAGAGAAACTGATTCACTTGCCCAAGATCATGTGGCTTAGCAAGTACGTTAAGTGGTGCCTCCTAGATTTTAACAAAGTCAAATTCTAAGCCCAAAATTTTTAAATACTCCTTTTTCTTATCTTTTTGTTTCTTTAACTTTTATTTTAAGGTCAGTGGTACAAGTGCAGGTTTGTTACATAGGTAAACCTCTGTCATGGGGTTTGTTGTACAGATTATTTCATCACAGCTATTAAGCCTAGAACCCATTAGTTATTTTTCCTCTTCCCAACCCTCATCCTCCGAAAATCCCTAGTGCATTTTGTTCCCCTCTATGTGTTCATGTGTTATCATCATTTAGCTCCCATTTATAAGTGAAAAGATGTGGTATTTGTTTTTCTGTTCCTGTGCTAATTTGCTAAGGATAATGGCCTTCAGCTCCATCCATGTCCCTGCAAAGAACATGATCTCGTTCTTTTTTATGGCTGCATAGTATTCCATGGTGGATATGTACCACATTTTCTTTATCGAGCCTATCACTGATGGGCATTTAAGTTGATTCCATGTCTTTGCTATTGTGAATAGTGCTGCAGTGAACATATGTGTGTGTCTTTATAATAGAATGATTTATATTCTTTTCGCTATACACCCAGTAATGACATTGCTTGGTTGAATGGTATTTCTGTCTTTAGGTCTTTGAGGAATTGCCATGCTGTCTTCTACAATGGCTGAACTAATTTACACGCCCACCAACGGTGTATAAGTGTTCCTTTTTCTCCACAACCCTACAAGCATCTGTTATTTTTTGACTTTTTAATGATAGCCATTCTGACTGGTGTGAGATGGTATCTCATTGTGATTTTGATTTGCATTTCTCTAATGATCAGTGCTGCTGAGCTTTTTGTTTGTTTGTTTGATTGTTGGTCTCATGTATGTCTTCTTTTAAGAAGTGTCTGTTTATGTCCTTTGCCCATTTTTTAATAGGGTTGTTTGTTTTCTTTCTGGTAAATTTAAGTTCCTTATAGATGCTGGATATTAGACCTTTGTCAGATCCAAGTTTGCAAAAACTTTCTCCCATTCTGCAGGTTGTCTGTTTACTCTGTTGATAGTTTCTTTGGCTGTGCAGAAGCTCTTTAGCTTAATTAGATCCCATTTGTCAAATTTTGCTTCTGTGGCAGTTGCTTTTCATGAATCTTCATCATAAAATCTTTGCCCATGCCTATTTCCAGAATGGTATTGCCCAGGTTGTCTTCCAGGGTTTTTATAGTTTTGGGTTTTACATTGAAGTTTTATCCATCTGGAGTTAATTTTCATATATGGTATAAGGAAGGGGTCCAGTTTCAGTCTTCTGCATATGGCTAGCCAGTTATTCCAGCACCAATTATTAAATAGGGAAACCTTTCCCCATTGCTTGTTTTTGTCAGCTTTGTTGAAGATCAGATAATTGTAGGTGCATGGCCTTATTTCTGGGCTCTCTATTCTGTTCCATTGGTCTATGTGTCTGTTTTTGTACCAGTACCATGCTATTTTGGTTACTGTAGCCTGTAGCATAGTTTGAAGTCAGGTAGCACGATGCCTCCAGCTTTGTTCTTTTCACTTAGGATTGCCTTGGCTATTTGAGCTCCTTTTTGGTTCCATGTGAATTTTAAAATAAATTGTTTTAGTTCTGTGAAGAATGTCAATGGTAGTTTAATAGGCGTAGTATTGAATCTAAAAATTACTTTGGAATGTTTTTCCATTTGTTTGTATCACCTCTGATCTCTTTGAGCAGTGGTTTGTAGTTCTCCTTGTAAAGATCTTTCACTTCCCTAGTTAGCTGTATTCCTAGGTATTTTATTCTTTTTGTGGCAATTGTGAATGGAAGTTTATTTATGATTTGGTTCTCTGCTTGCTTGTTGGTGGTGTATAGGAAGGTTAGTGATTTTTACACATTGATTTTGTATCCTGAGACTTTGCTGAAGTTGCTTATCAACTTAAGAAGATTTTGGGCTGAGACAATGGGGTTTTCTAGATATAGGATCATGTTATCTGCAAACAAAGATGATTTGTCTTCCTCTCTTTCTATCTGTATACACTTTATTTCTTTCTATTGCCTGATTGCCCTGGCCTGAACTTCCAATATTATGTTGAATAGGAGTGGTGAGAGAAGGAATCCTTGTCCAGTGATGATTTTCAAGGGGAATGCTTCCAGCTTTTGCTTATTCAGTATGATGTTGGCTGTGGGTTTGCCATATATGGCTCTTATTATTTTGAGGTATGTTCCTTCAATATCTAGTTTATTGAAAGTTTTTAGCATGAATCATTGTTGAATTTTATTGAAAGCCCTTTCTGCATCTATTGAGATTATCATGCAGTTTTTGACATTAGTTCTGTTTATGTGATGAATCATGTTTCTTGATTTGCACATGCTGAACCAAACTTGCATCTTGGGGTTGAAGCCTACTTGATTGTGGTAGATAAACTTTTTGATGTGCTAGTGGATTCAGTTTGATAGTCTTTTGTTGAGAATTTTTGCATTAATGTTTATCAAGGATATTGGCCTGAAGTTTTCTTTTTTTTCTTTTTTTTTTGTATTTCTGCCAGGCTATGGTATCCAGATGACGCTGGCCTATAGAATGAGTTAGGGAGTAGTCCCTCTTCAGTTTTTTGGAATAGCTTCAGTAAGAATGGTACCAGCTCTTTGTACATCTGGTAGAATTCAGCTGTGAATCCATCTGGCCTTGAGCTTTTTTTGGTTGGTAGGCTATTTATTACTACCTCAATTTCAGAACTCATTATTGGTCTATTCACGGATCCAGTTTCTTCTTGGTTCAGTCTTGGGAAGGTGTATGTATCCAGGAATTTATCCATTTCTTCTAGATTTTTTAGTTTATGTGCATAGAAGTGTTCATAATATTCTCTGATGGTTGTTTATATTTCTGTGGAGTCAGGGTAATATCCGCCTTATCATTTTTGATTATGTTTATTTGAATCTTTTCTCTTTTCTCCTTTGTTAGTCTAGCTAATGATCTATTTTATTAATTTCTTCAAAGAATCAACTCTTGCACTTGTTGATCTTTTTTTATGGCTTTTTGTGTCTCTATCTCCTTCAATTCAGCTCAGATTTTGGTTATTTCTTGTCTTCTGCTACCTTTGGGATTTGCTTGCTCTTGGTTCCCCAGTTCTTTTAGTGGTGATGTTAGGTTGTTAACTTGAGATCTTTCTATCTTTTGGATATGGGCATTTAGTGCTATAGATTTCCCTCTTAACACTGCTTTATCTGTGTCCCAGAGATTCTGGTACATTGCATCTTTGTTCATATTAGTTTCAAAGAACATCTTGATTTCTGCCTTAATTTCATTGTTTACCCAAAGGTCATTCAGGAGAAGGATATTCAATTTCCATGTAATTGTATGGTTTTGAGTGAATTTCATAGTCTTTATTTCAATTTTGATTGTGTTGTGGCCCAAGAGACAGTTTGTTATTATTTCCGTCCTTTTACATTTGCTGAGGAGTGTTTTAATTTATGTGATTTATTTTAAAGAAAATGCCATGTGGCGATGAAAAGAAATGTATATTCTGTTATTTTTGGGTAGAGAGTTCTGTAGGTATCTATTGGATCCAGGTCCATTTGATCCAGGGCTGAGTTCAGGTCCTGAATATCTTTGTTAATTTTATGTCTTAGTGATCTGTCTAATATTGTCAGTGGGGTGTTAAAGTTTCCAGCTATTATTGTGGGGCTAAGTCTCCTTGAAGTTCTCTAGGAACTTGCCTTATGAATCTGGGTACTCCTGTGTTGGGTGCATGTATATTTAGAATATATTTTCTTGTTGTACTGAACCCTTTACTATTATATAATGCCCTTCTGTGTCTTTTTTTTTTTTTTTTATCTTTGTTGGTTTAAAGTCTCTTTTGTCAGAAGCTAGAATTGCAACCCCTGCTTTTCTCTGTTTTCCATTTGGTAGATTTTCCTCCATCCCTTTATTTTGAGCCTATGCGTGTCATTACATGTGACATTGGTCTCTTAAAAACAGCATAACAATGGGTCTTGGTTCTTTATCCAGCTTGTCACTCTGCGTCTTCTATTTGGGGCATTTAACCCATTTACATTTTAGCTTAGTATTGATATCTATGGATTTGATCCTGTCATCATGTTAGCCAATTATTTTGCAGACTTGTTTATGTGGTTGCTTTATAGTGCTTTATAGTGTACATCAGTGTGTTTTTGTAGTTTTGTAAACTTTGTAGTTTTTGTAGTTTTTGGTTTTATAAACCCAAATTCCTAATGACTATTCTATATTTTTTTAGTGGAAAAAACAAAAGACTTTATTTCCTAGGACCCCACATGCTATAAGCCCCTACATATTTCTCTTGAAGCCTGAAAGTCTTGACTTATTCTTCAGCTGTAATCAGCTGTGATGTACTTTGGGGACCCATCACTAGATCTGCACTGTGAAGTTACCTATGCTACGTTTCTTCAGTGGCCTGGTGCTATCTGACTCAATCTGGAATAATATGCATGCTTTGCCAAGTGAATTTGATGACTGAAGAGTACCATAAGGGTCTAAGATAAGCATAGGTGCATATTGGTATCCTCTGCTTGGAAGGGGCCTTTTAAATGACACCATTCCTCACTATGCTACACCAAGGAAGGGGGGATAATTGTCATTGCTTGTGGTAGGTGAGGCAGGATGGTTATAGCATCTACTTTGAACCTCATAATTCTGCTAAGTACTATTATAAGTTATTTTGTTGACTATCATTATCACTGACATCTAGGATATAATCATCTGTCTTTACTAACCAAACTTAGTAAGACATTTTGGTATGTGTTGAGAAACAGTAATATTAAACATATAACCTTAGAGATGGAATTACATTTTGGATTTAACTATCCTGATGTCTTTTTCTTTAACTCTCCTAATTGATTTCCATTATGTTGAAATCCAAGGCCATCCTTTGAAATGTTAGTGGGAAGACTGAGGGTTGAAAAGCTTAGATAGAAAATTCACAGAATTTAACTTAAAGGACATGAAAGAATTCCAATGAAATTATAACCAATAATATCCTTAATACATAAAATATTCATACTGATCAATAATAAATAATCCCCATGACTGCAATAAAGTCCAAAATACATAATTTGTTAAAAAAAAAAAGCTTAAAATGTTAAATCCCAGTAGCAATCAAATACATATAATTCAGTCAAAACACTGAAATGACACTTGTAGTCTTTTAAATTAGTGACTTAAAAAGAACAAAACAAAACAAAAAACAGAATATTGGTATGAGAGCAACGAAAAATGCATTTTCATACACTGTGGGAAATAATTTGGTACCTACTATTTAAAAAGCAATTTGGCAATACTATGTATACATCAAGAGCTACAAAATTACCCTTTGACTTATTTTACTTCTCATAAATTATCCTGAAAAAATTCAAATATCTGAAAAAGCTTTAGTTCAAAGCTAATCATTACAATGTTATTTGTAATGTTAAATATCAGAAATAAATGAAAAGTACAACAATTGAAAAGCAGTTGAAGTTCTCTTCATCCTTAAATGGAATATTTCACAGAGAATACAAATAGAAATATAGAGAGACTGTGAAATAGCACAGATAAATGTCTAAACTTTAATGTGAGATGAAAAATATACATGTGTAATGAATCAACTATAAGAAACTTAAAAATATGATGAAAAAATAAAGATTAAACAAAAATACCAAAATGTTAACAAAGATTATCTCTTGTTAATCGGGTTTTGACTATTTCTTTTCTGTGTTTTCCAAGTTTTTAATGATGAATGTGATTTATTCAGTTTTAAGAGGGAAAGAACATTTGTTTTATTATAAAGACAAAATGAATTAAAATAAATTTTTATGGGACTGAAGAAAGGGCCTCTATAAATGTGACTTGATTGGGAAGCTTGTGAATTTTTTCTGTAGCAACTGAATATTTATGATTTTTTTTTTTTTTTTTTTTGAGATGGAGTCTCACCCTATTGTCCAGGCTGGAGTGCAGTGGTGCGATCTCGGCTCACTGCAACCTCCGCCTCCAGGGTTCAAGTGGTTCTTCTGCCTCAGCCTCCCAAGTAGCTGGGACTACAAGTGTGCACCACCACACATGGCTAATTTTTGTACTTTTAGTAGAGACAGGGTTTCACCATATTGGCCAGGATGGTCTCAATCTCCTGACTTCGTGATCCACCCACCTCAGCCTCCCAAAATGTTGGGATTACAGGCGTGAGCCACTGCTCCTGGACTATGATCATTTTATATGGACTGATTTAAAATCTGTTTTGAAGCCAGGTGCAGTGGCTCAGGCCTGTAATCCCAGCACTTTGGGAGACTGAGGTGAGATAATTGCTTGAATCCAGGAGTTCAAGACCACCCAGGACAACATAGGGAAATTCTGTCTCTATAAAAAATAAAAATACATTTAAAAAATAAAATAAAATCTGTCTTGAATAGCCAACAAAAAGAACTTCTTCTACAGTAACATTTAAGAGTGTGAAAGGTGGCAAGAAAAGTTCTATCATAGCTTAGATCCTAAACTGTGCTATGCAGGTTTTTGATGGGTTCTAACATGTTAACAGCATATACGTAACACTAATTACAAATAAACCTCATTTATTCACTGAAAACATTATCAGTTTGATGCAGTGAAATCTGACTATATGAGTGTGAGTATATATAGTTGTGATAATATCAGTTTGTAGTCATTCAGGGCTAATCTTCCCACTCCAGAGGAATTTTTTTCTCATATATGCATACATCGCTACACTGAATAATGGGAACCTAAAATAAAAAATATCATTGCCTATTTTATATGCTCCATAAAATTCACTGACATTAACCACCAACATCCCAGGTATCCTCTGGAGTTTAGAATCCTGAATATTTTCCCCAAAAATGTCTGATGAGGGAAGCAATTTAAGCAAGCTGGACAGTGCCGCTAACAGAGACCGTACAGTTTCAGCCAGCGAGTCTGCTGACTGAACTGAAGTCCTTGGACCTGTGGTTTTTTTGAGGGGTTATTTGCTCTTGTAGAAGGCTCTCAGAATTTCAATACAAGAGTGAAAACAGTTTTGAAACTGAGAAGACTGTTAACACTGCCTAAGAGGAATAGAAGTGTGATTGAGATGTGGCGAAAGAATCTGAAAGTTGAGTTGCTTTTTTTAAGAGTCTCTTCCCATGTCTATGTCCTGCCATTTCTTAGATTTATACAAATCCGACCCAAAAAAAGGGTGTCAGGGGCTTGAATCCAGCAGGCACTGTCATACAGGTCTGTTACACCACTCCAACTTTTATAGTCAGTAGACAGGACAGGGGGAATTATTCAGTATACAAAGAAGTGCAAGGGAAATAAAAGCTTGCAAATCACATTTGTAGCCTTCTAAATATTTGACCTATATGAAAAATTCCAGCTTTGATTTCTTAGTCCAAATTTGCAAATCAGCCAAACGTAGCTATTCTATCCTATATGAGTTGGTTATTACTGTCTTTCCCTTTCTTAGAACCCCTGGGAACAAACAAGAAAAAGTAAGGAAAACAAAATACTTATTAAAATGTAAAAAGCAGTGGTTGGTTCCCTGAGGCGTTATGCTGACAACTCTTGCTGGCAACCCAGGAGGACCCAGGTGCACCGGGAACCGACTTATCTGGTCACAGAATATCGGGGGCTGGAAATTGACAGCCTCTGAAGGGGGCCCTTTGTTTTTTATTTTATTTTTTAAATGTATTTTTATTTTTTATAGAGACAGAATTTCCCTATGTTGTCCTGGGTGGTCTTGAACTCCTGGATTGTTGAACACCCTATTGTCCAGGCTGGATTGTGACTTGACTTCTGTGTCAGGTTGCTGGCTCATTCTCCTACATGGAAGAGTTGAAACTCGTCTTTCAACTAAATGGAGTACATGAGGGCAGAGATTCTTTTTTAGTTTGGCAACCCAAGTATATTAGGAAAAAATAGGCACTGCAAAATAGCAGGAAAGCATGAAAAATGCTTTATGAAGAAACATAAAAGAAAATCAGAGGAAAGCATATTCAGCCTCAGTTATTAAAAAGCACACTACTGTTCCCAGTCTTGCCTTCTCCAAAAGTTTGTTTGTTTGAAGTTTCTTCTACAGAACTCTAAACAGGTCTCAAATATACCGACGTCTTTAACAGCATTCTGGAATGAGAGGAGCATCTATTAATAGAGACATACTCCTCTATTTCATGTGGAATTTTACACAACAGTTTTCTGTGTGGCTTAATTTTTGGCATCAAACTGTTTTAACAGAAGCTGCGCTTTTCAGTTAGATCTTTATCTTTGAGTTCTAGCGTCCTCCCACGATGCCCCAGGAGCTATCAAAGCAGGCCCACCCTGCAGAAATGCCTACAATAAAATAACATGCAAATGCCACTGAGAACTTGCTTGCCTCCTGACTCATATTTTAGTTTCTATGAAGTGTCTGTTTTCAAAACTGACAGTGTCTGTAGGCTGGTAATGGAAGATAATGATTAGCACACCAAAATGGAAGTAATCACAGGGCTATTTGACGCTGTCCGTAGAAAAATTCCTTACTTACCCAAAAGCCAAAGCAAAGAAATATTTCTAAAATGACAAATGTGTGTAAATTTTCAAAGTGGATTGTGATTTCACTCAAAAAAACACAGGCAGCCAGAACACAGTTATGCTTTAGTGGTGATCTAATTCTTGAAATAAAACTTTATTCTGGTCTATAGCATGCATGTCTAGATGAGAGGAGAAACTTATTGCTCATAATAAAGGACAAAATGTTTTTCTTATTTGGGAACTTCAGGGGAATGAAGTAAGGAAGCAGACTGTGGAACACTGGGATAAATCTTATTTATTTAGCATTTAATGCCATAGTCTATTAGGAAACAAACAAACTCACTGTGGTACAATTATTTAATACTGGACAGAAAATCATCTGCTAAGATTAGATTAAGTAGTTGACTCAAAGTACTCCAGGTTCAAGGCTCAAAAATGAATAAATCAACATTGTTACTGTTCAGAGCCCTTGAACACATGTGTGCTGGGATGGTGGTTTACTGAACTATCCTCTCTTGTTTGGGTCTCTTGTGAAGTCAAGGATTGAGGACATGACCTGACCTCTTTATTTTTTAAAAAAAATCTCTTTAATATCAGTTATCACTTGAAGAATTTAAAGACAGAATTATTTGCTCAGAACAATTTGATGCTTTGTGCTATTAATCCCCCAGTACACAGAAATAGATTTAAGCAACATGGCAGTGAGTCAAGCCAAGGAGAGCTGGGAAGCTGGAATCGACAGCTCAGTATTCTCTGTAATAATGTGTCAATTTATGCCTGGACATTTTAGGATGTCTATTTATACAAATGTGAACAAATGTACCTTTGACTTGTAACCAGGGTGAACCCAGTGCCAAAATAATAGCTCTTCTCTCAGACTGGGTTTCTCATTTTTTCAGTTTTGTGACTGGCCTAGGATGTATTTTCCTTATTGGAGCCTTGTGTACATGCAATAAATTGTTCTCACCTTCATCCATGCCAGGTTCTCATAGGACTAATCCCCAAGGAAGTCATCCCCAGCCTACTGGGCACACTGAAGGGGCTCACATGTACAATGGAGGCTTAAGCCATGAGCTTTGCTATCAGGAGAACCTGGCTTCAAGTCCTGTTTCTGCCAGTTATTATATATGTGACCATAAGTGAGTTGCTTAACCTCTCTAAGCCTCAGCTTCCTGATCTGTTAAATAGGAAAAGTACTAGTACCTGCATCCTGTGTTACTGTGAGGTTCAGTTGAGGAAAAGTAAAGGAACTAAAGCATATGAACTATTTAGCATACTGCCTGGCACAGGATAGGGACTCCATAAATGCCAGCTTTCTTTATACAAAGAAAAACATCTTTGCCCTTTAGTTAATGTTCTCCTGTCCATGTCAAGGTCAGCATGACACCATGGAAGTCTGTCTAGCTTGTATTTGTGTTTGCTGCTCACATAACCGTTGCTTCGCTTGCTGACCTGGTTGGCTGAGGTTTTGGCCATGCGCCACCCTGTCTGTACCCCCTGGCTTTGGATCCCATTGTCCTAACCACAATGTCAGGGGCAAAGCTGCTTCTTTACGTGCATGTCAGAATCCGGCCAGACACTCTGCATCAGCAGCGTCTCCACAGCCAGCTGCTTGGTCTTCAGCCTGTCAGGCGCTAAGCAGTTGTTCTCCATCTGAACTAGCTCTGTGCTGGCCTCTAGCAAATATAGTGCGCCTGCTGGTGCCTCAGAGAGCCAGGCCAGACTGACACTTTCCTCTCTGTATTCTTTAATTCTATGCTTAACCAGTCTCAGCATTCTTTCTTCTTGGTCCCAGACACTTTCCACCTCATCTCCTGCATGTCACATCTGATTTGTCCTTATTGTAGAAGGTGGGTGTGAGGCCTAAAGAGTGTGGTTTGCTGTCAGCTGCCCCAAATGGGGCGGCATTGGCAGGAGGTGCAGGAACCGATAAAATAAGATTTCTACATCTTTTCTTGAGTTTGCGACAGTGCTGTTTATGGTCACCAGTTTTTATTTGAGGAATTATCCATTTATGCAAAAAAATATGTTTTGTATTCTCTATATCCTTTAAAAAGACATGCAGGTTGCCCTCTGGAAATGGGTCTTAAGCTATACTATATACTTATACATATAGTATAGCTATATTATCCACATCTTGAGTCACTTGGCTCAGTGGATTTTCTTAATTCTCAAGTAATTTGTATTCAGTCAGACAGTCTAGTGAGGGAATAAGGAGTGGTAAATTAGAAGGTGACAATTGTGTCCAAGGTCTGTGCATAGGGTACAGCGGAAGAATGGAGACGGTGAAGACACATGGCCTCAGCTCACAGTGTGATTTGTACATTTTCTGGGATTTCTACAAGTGACAGGCTGACAGTGTTGGATTTGCTGTGTTGTGGTTTGTATCTACCTTTGTACTGTCTCGTTTTTTCCCTCCTATGCTGCCTTTGTCTCATTCCCTGTTTTCCTTGAGAAGATTGCACTGGAAAACTTGAAGAGGGGTTAGAAGGTGGGGCCCTAGCAGATACCAGTGGGAAGACTTCAGAACAGACCCTGTCCCCTGCTGTGGTGATGCCTTGTGACTTAACACTGATAACCTTACATGGAGGATTTAGTGAAACTTATATTAGAAAGCAATTCAGTTACTTCCAGATTGTTATGGAAGTCCAGCCTCTGTGGTCTACCTATGCCATTAGTATTTGTCCTAGGTTATTTTTGCTTTCCTATGTCAGAGAATAGTCTCAATGTAAGAAAGTCTGAGTCAGGGTGGTCTAGTTGAAAAGGCATGGGCATTGGAGTAAAAAAATAAAAAATCTGGATTCATATCCAGCCTCTAGCACTGACTAGTTCTGTGACATTGTGCAAATTGCTTCCATTCTTTTAACTTTTGTTTCCTTATCTGTAACTTGGGGATCCGGATATAATAATACTGTCAGGTATTATAGAATTATTGTGAAAATTAAATGAGATAATGTCTGGAAAGAACTTAGCACAGCGTCTGGCGTAGTGTTAAGTACCCAGTAAATCCTGATTCTTTCTCTCCCCCGGCCTCACTGCCTCACCAGCTGGCCAGCTGTCTCTAAACACAGCATCACTGGAACTGTAAATACTTTCACAGTTATGTAATCACTCTCCACCAATTCACTCTTTGATCACCTTTCTGCCCTCCCTCCAGATCTATTCCTAAACTCAATTTTGAATCTCCCTCTGGTATAGTCTCCCTCTCTCTGCAGAGAACATTAAGACCTTAATGTTTAAAAAAATCATTTCTTCCTAGAACTTAAAGGCCCTAAAACATCATTTTGAGTGTTTGTCTTCCAGCAGGGTTTATTTTTGACAACAAAATTAATATATTTAATATTTGGAGCTTATCTTTTACAATCATCTTGACAGTAATATTTTTCTGATATTTGAAAAACCCCATGTTTTTTCTGTGCAGAGAATGCATTTTGTTAATTTGCCTAAGTGGCTGCTAGGCTTATAATGTTTTAGGTTGATTTTTTATTTTTCTGGAGCTCAGTCCCCTAAAATGCAAATGAGTCTTGAGCAGCTCATCCAGAAGATAAATTATTCTTCTTTTCTGTCTCCTACTGTTCAAAGTTAGTGATAAGTTTTAGATCCAGCAGTTGAAGATTTTGACATTCCTGTTGATATAAATCTGGACATTCCAATGTTGTTCAACTTCTGACTGTCTTAGGGACTGATTGCTTATCTCTGTCAGTCAAGAAAATGCCCTTTGCATTGGTCTCATCTCTCACCTACACCGACCAAACACATATATGCAATCTAATGTCTATAGGTCACATTCTTGCCACTTTATCTCTTTAAAGTTGGGTAGCTTTAGGTGGAATTTGCAGGTGCTAACTTGGACCACTGGGTAACAGGGATAGATACAGTAGCATTGTTAGATTATATTCTCTAAGTTGAGATTTTCACCTGAAAAAAGACAGAAGAAGATAGAGGTTGCACAGTACTGGTCAGATCTTTCCATGTAGTTTATCTTATGGAAAGGCAACAGTATAAAGCAGTTAAGAGCATTAATTGGGCATTATGTAGTCCTAGGTTTGAATCCTAGCTCTGACACTTGTTAGCTGTATAATACTGGGCAA
Organism: Piliocolobus tephrosceles; assembly: GCF_002776525.5. Taxonomy (NCBI): domain Eukaryota; kingdom Metazoa; phylum Chordata; class Mammalia; order Primates; family Cercopithecidae; genus Piliocolobus; species Piliocolobus tephrosceles. The sequence goes on from NC_045440.1 coordinate 97,805,160, forward strand.
GTGACTTAATTTCTCTACCTCTCAGTTTTGTTATTTGTGAAATAAGAAGACAATATTACTTGCTTTGCAGAATTAAATGAGGTAATATTTTGAAAATTATATGAGCTATTGTCTAAAAACATCTTAGCACAGTGATTGGCACAGTATAGAGTGCCCAGTCAATCTTGGTCCCTTCTCCCCAATCTTGCCCTGAATGTTAGCCAGCTTTGCTGCAGATGTTTTCCCCACTATGCCATTACTCTCCTTCCATCCTTTCCTTTATTAACTTTCTTCCCTAGCCCTCACTTCTTCTCTTGAACCCAGTGCGCTTGACTCGCTCTCTCGCTCTCTCGCTCTCTCTCTCTCTCTCTCTGGCATAACCTCACTCTCGGTCCAGAACAATAATAACTTAATTTTTAAAAAATCAGTTCTTCACATGAATGCAAAACACCTACTACAATGATCCTGGTGATGGTGATGATGATAAGAACAATGTGGGAACTTCTTACCCTTTTTGTCCTCTGGATTTTAAGTTTCATGAGTTCAAAGATAATGATTTCTTCAGCACCAAATTCCTTGGTTCCTGGACCAGGAATAGTTGGTGAATGGATGAGTCTGATATTTGGAGTCACAATCATTGTGGCATTTAATCGTTTTTATTTCTGCACAGTTAGTCCAAATGAGTATTTATTGATTTGTGTATTTACTACTTCTATTGCAAAATTTTAGTTTCTTCTTTTATGAAATAGAATTCTTAAATGAGTGCTTGTGCATCCAAGAGGGACAGTGATGATGTGTTTCAATGTGTTAAATGTTGAAATTTAAGTGTCGGGGCATGTTCTTGAAATGGTGTCTACACGGGGAAAAACTCTAATAGATTGGTTTTAAGGTTTGAGGACAGGGATCCTGGGAAAGTGCTGAGAATGGAGGCATAGCATTCCTTCCCACACTCAGCACATAACTCTGCATGGATTTGGTTTCATTTCAAAAGTGGAGTGTTCACAGCCTGAATACACCTCTGTACACTTGACCCTAGGAGGGCAGCAGATAAACTTGGGGAGTCTTTTTGAGACGATAATCCCCTGAGGTTTTAAGTAAATTTTTACAAGCTCCTAGAAATACTTTTAAGAGTCTATATAAAATTTCTCCCTTACCTTAACAGTTTTTACTTAGAAGATACATCAAAATGACCCCAAAAAACAGAAGCTCCATAAGGTCAGCTAATCCATCACCTTAGCAATGTAAGGTGCATAAAATATGAAGCACTGGAATTTTATGTAAACATCTCGCAGTTTGCTCTAAATGTTCTTTTATCTCAAGGATGCAAATGTGTCTCATGCTTCCCACAAATGAAGAATGAAAATGTTTGAGATAAATAGCCCTTCCCCTGAGAGGCCAAATACTTTCCTTGAAGAAATGCCAGTCCTATGTATGTCCCTGTGGGTAGGGTTCAGTATTTGTAGAGTTGCCAATTATAATGGCCCAGATCTAATAGGAACTCAAGAATTCCAGCCTATTTCCATCTAGCCCACCTGCCCAAGACCAGCCTTATTTCTAGGCTTTACTCTCCCTTAGGCAAATGTGGTGGCAGGCACCTGTAACCCCAGCTACTCAGGAGGCTGAGGCAGGAGAATCGCTTGAACCCAGGGGGGCAGAGGTTGCTGTGAGCTGAGACTGTGCCACAGCACTCCAGGCTGGGCAACAGAGCAAGACTCTGTCTCTTATGATTTAATGTTCAAAAATATCCTATGTCCAAAAGTTCTTTTTATAAATCTGATCCATATCATTATTGTTGCAGCTTAAAATTCTATTGCATGTGGTAATACATACATTAACAAATATGTATAGGGTGCTTTGATTTACCAGGGGCTGTGTGTAAAAACTACATTAATCATAATTAATTGCCAAATGGTTAGAATAGAAAATAACAGCTTTGAAATCTAGAGGAAGGAGAGAGTGGAGCAGGAGGAACTGGAGCTGGATCTTGTAAGATAGTTGAGATATGCATAAGTTGAGAGAAAAAGAAAGGAAAAACCAGATGGCATAAATGGTGTGAGGAAAAGCACAGAAATGGAAAGAAAGTGAGGAGGCCAATTTACATGGAAATGAGGCTTTTGGAAAAGGAGTAGTTGGAGTAAATCTGGGAGGCAGATCAGAATCTATCTATATAGGGCCTTGAACGCTGTACTAAAGAGGATGGTCTATCCCATAAACCAGTGGCCTCCAAAGTTAGGGAGTGTGTAGGAAAATACATTTGTATACAGAAAAAGATGTATTCTTTATATAGAAAAAGAAATAAATTTTACTAATAATTTCTTGTATTGACAATGTTGTACATGTGTCATTTATATGTAAATATGCATATGTGGTGATCCACACTCAAAATTGTTTTATTGATAGAGATACACGTTCAAAAGAGGTTGGAGGCAGATGACTGCTATAGATGATAAGGGATGATTAAAGATTTTCATGCAGCCAGTGACATGTTCAAGCAGTATTATCAGAAGATGAATCTGGCAGAGTTATACAGAGAGGATTGGTGGAAGCAGTTAGTTGGCGACTGCAACAATTCAAAGGGCTTAAATTATGATAGCCACAGTAGGAATGCAAAGGAGGGGGAGAGTTCCAGGGATGTTCAGATGATCTTATTATTTGCATGGTGAGATATTCCTTTAGCAAGAGTATTCAGCAGTCACTTTGGGGGCTGAGAATACAGCAGTGTTCAAGAAGGTGAGTTTTTGTTCAAAACTGATTTCAAAAATGGATTAGTGGCCAGGTGCGGTGGCTCACACCTGTAATCCCAGCACTTTGGGAGGCTGAGGCAGGCAGATCACTCGAGGTCAGGAGTTCAAGACCAGCCTGCCCAACATGGCAAAACCCCATCTCTACTAAAAATATAAAACTAGCTGGGCATGGTGACAAATGCCTGTAATCTCTGGAAGCAGAGGCATGAGAATCACTTGAACCCAGGTCGGAGGTTGCAGTGAGCTGAGATTGCACCACTGTACTCCAACCTGGGTGGCAGAGGGAGACTCCATCTCAAAAAAAAAAAAAAAAAAAAAAGGATTAATACTACCCCAAATGTACTATGGTCTGAAAACTTAAACTTAAATGGGACCAAGAATTAAAAGTTACATTAATTACTGGTCAAAAACAATAAAGGATTAATCCTTTAATTGAGTACAGATAACTTCATAACTAATTTTATACAAAAGGAAAATCTTTGAAAATGTAAATAACATCTTCTCCACCATAATCATAAAAGGAGCATTTAAAAGGGTTAACAGAAGTAGCTTAATGATGGTTCCTGCATTATATTAAAAAAGAAAAACCTATGCTTCATATTTCCTGTTTGGTATTGAAAAGGGATCCCAGAAATTTTCTCATCTCAGTTGCTTGTTGGAGATGCATTACTGTTTTATAATACATGATTCAAGTACAAACAGTTGTTTTTCCTCACACAGCTTGATCTTCACAAAAAACAAAATTTGAAAAACCATTCTGGTAAATATAAATTTGTAAAAGGAGGTTTTGGTACTTGTACTCGATTTACCATCATTTTCTTTAAAATTGTACTGTTGTTTAACTTCTTACCCGTTGATGTTTTTGTAAGGTAGAACTCTTAACAAAAGTGTGATTCAGAGTTCAAATCTATTTTTATCCAGGCTTCCCAATTTCTCATTGCACATAAAAACACTATAAATAATGATAGAGAAAAAGAAATAGCATGTTTTAAAATGCCAACTAGATCAGGCTTGTGATTCCTACATGATACTAGCATTGTCTTAGAAATATATTGATAAAACATCCCTACGATCAGGCAATTTAAATTAAAAAAAACAAATTCATATATTTTAACTCTTGTCAGGCATCAGATGTAAACTTAACATTTATCTCAATCAAGGTAAAATAGCCTATAGATTGTGCATGTGTGTGAAAATGAACAGAATATAGTATAGAAAAATAGATATAACATGACACTTAAAAAGATAAGATTTAAAAGTTCTACATCAAGCAAAAGTAAATATTCTCAGGCATTGTTTCTAGGAATATCAACTGGTAACCTTTCTTTAGGGAATTGGTGGCATGTGTCAAGAGCCATAAGAATGTTTATACTGTTTAGACTCAGTTCTGTATTTCTATTTTTAAGAACGTGTCCCAAGAATAAAATCCTTAAATGCCCAATAATAAGGGAGTAGCTAAAACAAGTGAAGAACCATTTTTTGAAGATTGTTGATTATAATAAGGACCATATGTGGCATGATTTTACGTGGAAAGGGCAGTAGAAAATTACTATTTTTTACATACATTTATAATTTTTATACGTACATATTTGTATACATACATTTGTTTACAAACAATTGTAAAGAAGTATAACAATATTCTTAGAAGTTGTTTTGGTTTCTAATTTTTGTTTCTCTCAATTTTAAATTTTAAAAAAGATATGTTGCTATATATTGCGTTTATATTCAGAAAAATTATCAAAATAATTTTAAAAATAATTAAAGAGAGCTCCCAGAGTTTAAAATGTAAATACCTATCATTTAATTCAGTTAGCTGATGGAAAATTTTGGTGACCATTAGATATTTATTTAATGACTTGGTCAACAAGAGCTGTTGATGTATTAAATTTTGACTAGACCCAGCTGTGCTACAAAAGTAGGTAATGTAATGGCAACTAAAGCAAATATCAAAGCTGAAGCACATTTAATTATCTTGGCCACTGGGGTGTTTTAACCTGTGTTACTTGTGCTTTGATCTCACAAAAATAGCATCTTTTACCAACTTTCTGACCTGAGTAGGCAATGCATGCTTCAGATAAAATGAAGATGTGGTCCCTTTTATTTATATTTATACAAACATATTCATTCAGTCAATAAAATAAACAAACATTTATTCAGCAATTGTTAAATGTCAGGTACTGGGCCAGATTATGAAAAAGGGAAATTAGTATCAGAAAATTAATGGTCTAATGGGAAGATCAACATTTAAGGGTGGTTGAAAATGAAAATAGAGTTATGTATGAAGTTCTAGAGGAACATCACGAAAGGGGCAACTAACTCTGCCTTTGAGTTAGGGGAGCCTCCCCAGAGAAGGTATTATAGAGATAGGCTTGTTCAATGAATAGGAGTTTCCTAGATGGAAAAAGTGAACAAGTATTCTAGATTAGAAGAAGAGCATACACAAAATGTCAAACCTCTAAGAAAAGGTGGCCTGTTCAGGAACCGGTAGGAAATATGGTATAACTAGAGCTTAGGATGAGAAGCAGAAGCAGATCATGATGGCAGACAGGAAGCAAGACTAGATTGCAGCTCCCACTCGGACAGACAAAACAGTGTGTGGAGACTTGCATTGTGAACTTTTACTCAAGAGTGACTGCAGGAATACATTAGGAAAGCCAAGAGAACCCATAGACCCTCTGAAGGAAGCAGATTACTCCTGCAGGACCCGGGAGACACCCCAAATACTGTGAGTACCCAAACTGTAGAAGTGGGAAAAGGAGATCCTCTGCCCCTGAACGTATATCCCCACTGGAGAGGGAACCTGAAGTTCTAGAGTACAGGAGAAGATTCTGACCTTACACGCAGCTGAGTCAATGTAGAGGACCAAGCGAAATATGGGGTTAGAGGAAGCAGCAGGAAAGTTCCTGTGGGCTCGCTGGCTCCCCTAACAAGCCATATTTCTGCCTTGCCTCACAGGGGTCCTTGAGGAGGACTGCCAGAGGCACTGGGAAAAGGCCACAGGGATAAAGAAACCTCCAGCTGAACTTTGTAACAATTTGAGCTGATCAAAAAGTCTTCTGGCCAGAACTGGGGGGAGGGCATGAATCCTGTGTGCTGACTCCACCGGCAGGGGAAGAAGGAAAGCGCTACTTACTTTCGCAGCTGGGAGGCGAGTAGCCTGGGGCAAGTTCTCAGCCCTGCTCACCCACTGCCTGGAAACAGACTTGGTGCTGTTGGGAGGGGCATGGTGGGAGTGAGTCAGCCCTTTGGGTTGCCTGGGACCTGGATGAGGCCTGTGACTGCTGGCTTTCCCCTACTTCCCTGACAACCTGCATTAACACAGCAGAGGGAGCCATAATCCTCCTAGGAACATAACTCCATTGACCTAGAAACTTCAACCCCATCCTCCACAGCAGCCACAGCAAGGCCTGCCCAAGAAGAGTCTGACATGCCTAGCCCTGCCCCCACCTGATGGTCCTTCTCTACATATCCTGGTGGCCGAAGACAAAGGGCATACACTCTTGGCAGTTCTAGGGCCCCACCCACCACCTGTTCCTCCCCATATTACCACAGATGATGCTCTCTTGAATGTGCCACCTCCCAGCAGGAGGATAACCAGCACAAAAATAGTGCACTAATCAATCAAAGCTAAGGAATCCTCACAGGGTCCAGAGTCCATTTCACCTACTTGCCGCCTCCACCGGAGCAGGAGCTGATATCCATGACTGAGAGACCCACAGACAGTTCATCACAGGACTCTTTGCAGACGATCCCAGTAGCAGCCCAGAGCCTGGTAGACTTCACTGGGAGGCTAGATCCAGAAGAGAGATAACAATCACTACAGCTCAGCTCTTAGGAAGCCACATCCCTAGGAAAAGGGGAAGAGTACTACACCAAGGAAACAGCCCATGGGACAAAAGGAACTGAACACCAGCCTTGAGCCTTAGACCTTCCCTCTGACAGAGCTGACCCAAATGAGAAGGAACCAGAAAACCAACTCTGGTAATATGACAAAACAGGGTTCTTTAACACACCCCCCCCCGCCCCGCAAAATCACACTAGTTCACCAACAATGGATCCAAACCAAGAAGAAATCCCTGATCTACCTGAGAAAGAATTCAGAAGTTTAGTTATTAAGCTAATCAGGGAGGCACCAGAGAGAAACAAAGCCCAATGTAAGGAAATTAAAAAAAAAAAAAATGATACAAGAAGTGAAGGGAGAAATATTCAATGAAACAGATAGCATAAATAAAAAACAATCAAAACTTCAGGAAACAATGGACACACTTAGAGAAATGCAAATGCTCTGGAAAGTCCCAGCAATAGAATTGAACAAGCAGAAGAAAGAACTTCAGAGCTTGAAAACAAAGTTTTCCAATTAATCAAAGACAAAGAAAAAAGAATAAGAAAATATAAACAAAACCTCCAAGAAGTCTGGGATTATGTTAAACTACAAAACCTAAGAATAATTGGCATTGCTGAGGAAGAAGAGAAATCTAAAAGTTTGGAAAATATATTTAGAGGAATAATCGAGGAAAACTTCCCCAGCCTTGGTAGAGAACTAGTAATCCAAATACAAGAAACTCAAAGAACACCTGGGAAATTCATCACAAAAAGATTACCACCTAGGCACATTGTCCTCAGGTTATCTAAAGTTAAGATGAAGGAAAGAATCTTAACAGCTGTGAGGCAGATCACCAGGTAAATTATAAAGGAAAACCTATCAGATTAACAGCAGATTTCTAAGCAGAAACCCTACAAGCTAGAAGGGATTGGGGCCCTATCTTCGGCCTCCTCAAAACAATTATCAGCCAAGAATTTTGTACCTCGAGAAATTAAGCTTCATAAATGAAGGAAAGACACAGCCTTTTTCAGACAAACAAATGCTGAGAGAATTTGCCACTACCAAGCCACCACTAAAAGAACCACTAAAAGGAGCTCTAAATCTTGAAACTAATTCTGGAAACACATCAAAACAGAACCTCTTTAAAGCATAAATCACTCAGGACCTATAAAACAAAAATACAATTTAAAAACAAAAAACTAAGGTTTACAGGCAACAAATAGCGTGATGAATGGGATGGTACGTCACACCTCAATACTAATGTTGAATGTAAATGGCCTAAATGCTCCACTTAAAAGATACAGAATTGCAAAATGGATAAGAATTCACCAACCATCTGCTGCCTTCAGAGACACACCTAACACATAGGGGCTCACATAAACTTAAGGTAAAGGGATAGAAAAGGAGATTCCATGCAAATAGACACCAAAGTGAGGAGGAGTAGCTATTCCTATGTCAGACAAAACAAACTTTAAAGCCATAGCAGTTAAAAAAGACAGAGGATCATTATATAATGATAAAAGGCCTTGTCCAACAGGAAAATATCACAATTCTAAATGTACATGCACCTAACACTGGAGCTCCCAAATTTATAAAACAATTAGTAATCGACCTGAGAAGTAAAATAGACAGCACCACAGTAATAGTGGGGGACTTCAGTACTCTACTGACAGCACTAGACAGTTCATCAAGACAGAAAGTCAACAAAGAAACAATGGATTTAAACTATACCCTGGAACAAATGGACTTAACAGATATTTACAGAACATTCTACCCAACAACCATAGAATATGCATTCTATTCAACAGCACATGGAACTTCCTCCAAGATAGACCATATGATAGGCCACAAAGCAAGTCTTGATAAATTCAAGAAAATTGAAATTATATTAAGTACTCTCTCAGACCACAGTGGAATAAAACTGGAAATCAACTCCAAAAAGAGCCTTCAAAACCAGGCAAATACATGGAAATTAAATTGGGTCAAAATTGAAATCAAGATGAAAATTAAAAAATTCTTTGAACTGAATGACAATAGTGACATAACCTATCAAAACCTCTGGTATACAACAAAGGCGGTGCTAAGAAGAAAGTTCATAGCATTAAATGCCTACATCAAAAAGTCTGAAAGAGCACAAACTGACATTCCAAGGTCACATCTCAAGGAACTAGAGAAACAAAAACAAATCAAACCCAAACCCAGAAGAAGAAAGGAAATAACTAAGATCAGAGCAGAATTAAGTGAAATTGAAACAAAATACAAAAGATAAATGCAACAAAAAGCTGGTTTTTTGGAAAGATAAAATTGATAAACCATTAGCAAGTTTAAACAAGGAAAGGAGAGAAAATTGGCAGAAGCTCAATTAGAAATGAAAGGGGAGATATTACAAGTGACACCACAGAAATACAAAAAGTCCTTCAAGGGTACTATGAACACCTTTATGTGCATAAACTAGAAAACCTAGAGGAGATGGACAAATTCAAGAAAAGATACAACCTTCCTAGCTTAGATCAGAAAGAATTAGATACTCTGAACAGACCAGTAACAAGCAGCAAGATTGAAATGATAATTTTAAAAATTACCAACAATAAAAACCCAGGACCAGATGGATTCACCCAGAATTCTACCAGACATTCAAAGAAGAATTGGTACCAATTCTATTGACACTATTTCACAAGATAGAGAAAGAGGGAACAGTCCCTAAATCATTCTATGAATCCAATATCACCCTAATACCAAAACCAGGAAAGGACATAGCCAAAAAAGAAAACTACAGACCAATATCCCTGGTGAACATAGATGCTAAAATCCTTAACAAAATACTAGGTAAACAAATCCAGCAACTATCAAGAAGATAATCCACCATGATCAAGTGGGTTTCATACCAGGGATGCAGGAATGGTTTAACATACACAAGTCAATAAGTGTGATACACCACATAAGCAGAATCAAAAACAAAAATTAGATAATCATCTCAATAGATACAGAAAAAGCATTTGACAAAATCCAGCTTCCCTTTATGATTAAAACTCTCAGCAAAATCGGCATATATGGGACATACCTCAGTGTAATAAAAGCCATCTATGACAAACCCACAGCCAACATAATACTGAATGGAGAAAAGTTGAAAGCATTCCCTCTAAGAACTGAGACAAGGCAAGGATACCCACTCTCGCCACTCCTCTTCAACACAGAACTGGAAGTCCTAGCCAGAGTAGTCAGACAAGAGAAAGAAATAAAGGGCATCCAAATTGGTAAAGAGAAAGTCAAACTGTCGCTGTCTGCTGATGATATGATTGTTTACCTAGAAAACCCTAAAGACTCCTCCAGAAAGCTCCTAGACTGATAAAAGAATTCAGAGAAGTTTCTGGATACAAAATTAATATATAGAAATCAGTAGATCTTCTATACACCAACAGCAACCAAGCTGAGAATCAAATCAAGAACTCAATCCCTTTTAAAATAGCTGCAAATAATAATAATAATGATAATAATAATAATAATAAATAATAATAATAATATACTTAGGAATATACCTAACCAAGGATGTCAGAGACCTCTACAAGGATACAAAACACTGCTGAAAGAAATCATAGACAACACAAACAAATGGAAACACATCCCATGCTCATGGATAGGTAGAATCAATATTGTGAAAATGACCATACTGCCAAAAGCAATCTAAAAATTCAGTGCGATTCCTATCAAAATACCACCATCATTATTCACAGAATTTAAAAAAAAAAGTCCTAAAATTCATACAGAGCCAAAAAAAAGCCCACATAGCTAAAGCGAGACTAAGCAAGAAGAACAAATCTGGAAGTGTCACATTACCTGATTTCAAACCATACTATAAGGCCATAGTCACCAAAACAGCATGGTACTGGCATAAAAATAGGCACATAGACCAATGGAACAGAATAGAGAACCCAGAAATAAACCCAAATACTTACAGCCAATCGATCTTTGACAAAGCAAACAAAAACATAAAGTTGGGAAAGGACACCCTATTCAACAAATGGTGCTGGGATAATTGGCAAGCCACATGTAGGAGAATGAAACTGGATCCTCATCTCACACCTTATACAAAAATCAACTCAAGATGGATCAAGGATTTAAATCTAAGACCTGAAACTATAAAAATTCCGGAAGATAACATTGGAAAAACTCTTCTCATTGGCTTAGGCAAAGCTTTCATGATCAACAACCCAAAAGCAAATGCAATAAAAACAAAGATAAATACTGGGATCTAATTAAACTTAAGAGCTTTTGCATGGCAAAAGGAACAGTCAGCAGAGTTAACAGACAACCCAGAGTGGGAGAAAATCTTCACCATCTATACATCTGACAAAGGACTAATATCCAGAATCTACAGTGAACTCAAACAAATCAGCAAGAAAATAACAGTCCCATCAAAAAGTGGGCTAAGGACACAAATAGACAATTCTCAAAAGAAGATATACAAATGGCCAACAAACATAGGAAAAAATGTTCAACATCGCTGATGATCAGGGAAATGCAGATCAAAACAACAATGCGATACTACCTTATTCCTGCAAGAATGGCCATAATCAAAAAATCAAAAAATAATTGATGTTGGCTTGGATGCAGTGAATAGGGAACACTTCTACACTGCTGGTGGGAATATAAACTAGTACAACCACTATGGAAAACAGTGGGGGAGATTCCTTAAAGAACTAAAAGTAGAACTACCATTTGATCCAGCAATCCCACCTCTGGGTATGTCTACCCAGAGGAAAAGAAGTCATTAAATGAAGAAGATACTTGCACACACGTGTTTATAGCAGCACAATTTGCAATTCCAAAAGCGTGGAACCAACCACTATGTATATATATATACACACACACACATATATATACACATATATATACTACTATATATATAGAAACTGTAGTGTGTGTGTGTGTATATATATATACTATATATATAGTGTATATATACTACTCAACCATATAAAGGAATTAATTAATGACATTCGCAGTGACCTGGATGAGATTAGAGACTATTATTCTAAGTGAAGTAATTCAGGAATGGAAAAACAAACATTGTATGTTCTCACTCATATGTGGGAGCCAAGCCATGATGATGCAAAGGCATAAGAAAGACACAGTGGACTTTGCGGACTCGGGGAAAGGTGGGAAGGGGTTGAGGGATAAAAGACCACAAATTGGGTGCAGTGTATACTGCTCAGGTGATGGGTGCACCAAAATCTCACAAATCATCACTAAAGAACTTACTCATGTAACCAAACACCACCTGTTCCCCAATAACCTATGGAAATAAAAAAATTTTTAAAAAAATAAGCAGAAGCAGAGGATGAGAGTGGAAAACTGGGTTAGGCCAGAAATGGCCTTTATGTACTTGGAGTCATAATGTTTCTGCTTCACCAATGATTAATAGTGATTTTCCTGGCTAATAGTATCTTAATCATTATAATGAGGTAGGACTGTTGCCTTTGAATTATGGAAATTATAGCTGTTAAGACCTGTTCCACAAACACAGGTTATAAATATTATCACATCTCTTTAATCTTCTTTACAGTTAATCACCCAAGTCTCCACAGGGCTTATTAGCAGGAAGTCTATTATCTCCTCTTGAGATCCCTCCCACTGCCCCTGAATTGTCCATGAATCCTGACTTTACTCAGACCAAATGGGTCAGTCCTCCTGCAGAAGCCCGTAGTTGTATCTGTCTGTGACTTCTGCCATCCCTGGTGTCTGCTATATGGCACTGTTTGCACATCCATGTCACAGGGTAACCATTTTGGGTGACAAGGTTACAACTCCCTTTGTTTACATTTCCATCCTCAGCCATTGTTCCCTAAATTGTAACCACTGGGCCAGGCTGGCTGGTCTGGAGGTGCTTCTGGAGTTGGCCTCATGCTAGTCTGAAATTAGTCCTTCCCCTAGAACCTGAGGCCATTTTGTTGAGCTCAGATCAACAGTCCAGATTCCTCCTTTCATTAGGATCACTTTATTTCCATGGCTTCCAGGAACTTCCCTGCTCTGGGACCTTAGTCAGTGTCACCCTGAGCCAATAGGTCTCTCATTCCTAGCCTCCAGTCACAGAAATGGGATGAGGACACTAGGGCTTCCCTCCAGAAGGCCCTGGGCTCCTTTTCCCACACTGATTCTTCCCCTGACAAGTGTGCAGATTGTTTCTTGGGGTGGCTCAAAAGGTAGCAGTTTGCAAGATGGAGTTTAAAAAACATTTTGTTGCCCTGCCCTAATGCTTCCCCAAAGTGCCTAATTGCTTTATATTTACATAACTAAGAAAGACACCAAGGGATTCTTCCAAGAACAAAGATCTTCTTCAAGGTGATCTTCTGTTCCTGCCTTTAAAGAGAAGTAGTTGCAGTTTAGTTCACTAAAATAATTTATCTTTGTCTAACCATGCCCCTATTTTATCAGTGATAATGTGCTCATAAATTATATGACAGATTATGTAATTTGCCCAAAGCAGAAAGAGGTCTCAACCCCCAAACCCATGCATGTAACCACTCTGCTTTACTACCTCTTGCCATTCAATTCACACGCTACCATGTCATTATTTACTTTTGTATCTCAGGTACTGTACTCTTATTAGTTAAGTTTATTGCAGGAATATAAGTGTAGGCACTCTCTTCTGAGCTGTTGCTGAAAGAGAGTGGGACAACAGTTGTATTTGTGAACTAGTAGAAAATGAGTATATTTACTGCAGAATGAAGTTGTGTTTTCTCTGCAAAGTTAGATCACAGAAGGGAGAACAATACTTATCTATAGTTCTGGAGGGTTGAAACCGAATAGTAAATGGGTGTTGGGGTCAACACATATTGTTAACAGTGTTCTATAGATTTCATGATTTAGGAAAGTTGTCTACAAGGCTGAATTGATTAATCTTTTCCTGCTGAGAGCCAAGTTTACTTTGCTCTGCCCCTCTCTTTGTGCAAGTGTAAGACAGTCAACTGACCTTTCAAATTATCAGCTTAATCATAATTTTTTCTCTTAGAATTCTTTAAATTTAAGAATAATGAAAAAAAATCCAAAGAAATTTTTTTTCATAATTTCTCTTCCCCCTGGTATTAGTATTCTCCTCAATGAAATGAAAATGAAATGCATGTATATCCTATTTCATAAACCAAAACCAAGTTCTGACACATTATTGGTAGTTGATGTTGTTTTAAAGGAAAACCATGATGGCTATAAACTGTTGTATTATCTGGAAGTGGTACTGTAGATTCCAGGAGGTCAAGGCATCTCTGGTACCTTCTATACATTTATAGGAGAACTGATTGCCTCTCCCCTAACAAAACCTCAATGAGACCTGACTCCTAACCAGCTAAGACTCAGCAGGGTCCTCCCTGCCTCTTCTAATTCTAGGACTTTCTCTCATGTGCTTGCCTTGGACTGGAGCTGCATGCTACCAAGCTATGACAGAATAGGGGCCAGGCTTACAACATAGCTTCCACTTAACCCAAATCTGCCACAGAATTAATTCCATACATTTGACCTCATATCACTTGTTTTGTTGCTACCATTGTTATTGCTTTATTATTGTTTTTGTTGTTGCTTTCTTGTATATATTTAAGACTTATGGTTTTTCAAACTAGTTTGGATTTAAGATACACAATAAATTCTATCATTTGAAAATGATAAATATAGATGTCCTTATATCAATTGTCTTCAGATTTCAGATATATTTAGCCTTTTGACTTTATCCAAAAACTAAACATTCTGATTGGCCCTCATTTTAAAAGGGAAGAACTTGTTTCTATTTATTTAGATTTGGATATGCTCTATATTGGGATGAGGGAGCTTTTTGTACTGAAAGAAATTATGTGTTTTCCTACAGGTTAGATGAAATCTGTTTTTTCCCTTGACTGGGCTTAGGCATTCTGTATAAACAAAAGTGTTCTGGGGCTCCTAAAGAAATGACCTGAGCACCATGCGTCTCACCTCGTTCTACCACACGCTCTCCCTGGTGACTGTTGGCACTGACCAGAAAGGTCTAGAGTGATGGAGAGAAAAGCTAATAAACAATTCTTGAAAACCTACTATGTGCAAGGGACTATGCTTGATATACATTTGCCTTGTTTCATTTAACTTTCATAACAATCCCATCAGGCAATTACCATTTTCCTTATTATATAGATGAAGAGATTAGGTATTATAATTAATCTAATCTCACAGAGCCAGAAGCGGCAGAGCCAGGAGTGAAACACGGCTCATTCAGACTCCACAGCCAATGCCTTTCTGTACTCCACACTGTCCATCATGGATCTGGGTAGAGAGGGGACCTGAACTCCCCACTAGGTTTAAGGTCTAGTTCTTGAATGAAGCCTCACGCATTTCTCTCAGGTTCAGGGACAATCAGACTGTCAGAGTAGAAAGAGACTTTGGACTCAATATTTGCTAATCCATTGGCTTCCTAACTTCTTCCTAAGGCCTTCACTCTGTCAAGTAGGTGCTAGGGTTCCCTGCTAATGGGTGCTAAGCTTCTCAAGGGCTTGAGCAGACTTGTTAGTCTTTTCAGGGCGAGCTATGCACCAACTATGCTGTTGTTGTGCTGAGGCCTTAGCATTCCTCACTTCAAATCAATTACCTCTTTATTACCTTAATACATCACTGGCCATGTGACTGATTTGGAATGTAAAGGAGACTATCCCTATAGGATAATAACTTTCATGTGGCACACAAAATCTATGGGGATATTCAGAGCGTTTGCTTTTTAAAAATGAATATTCTACAGCCTGTGCTGCCTGTTTATTCTAATTTAGAGAATTTTGTCATTTTAATAATTTGGTAGTATTTTACTGGTAGGTGCACAGATATGTAAAAAGAAAGTGTATTTTTTCCTTTTGTGGATTTAAAAAATGTTTGGAATTTTTATTTGCAACATATAAACAATAATAGTACTTTATCCTTTCTTATTTTTACCTGTCACAAGCAAGTCATTTCGTTTAAACTGACTTTAAGCACATTCCTTTGAAAGAAACCAAAGATTGTTATCTTTAGCAATCCTGATTAGATTTCTTCCTCAGACAACAGTTTAGTAAGTTTATGCTAGGTATGTGGGCAGGTGGTTTGACTCGGTAGAGCAAGCAGTGGGCACTCTAGAATTCTTGTTCTCCAAGTATTCAAAGGCCTTTGGAAGAATTTCCTCTCTGGGCATTTAGATATTCCTTCTACTCTGTGAGGTGAAAGTGTGTTATGTGGTTTTATTGTTCACTTGTTGAATGCCAATTACATGCCAGCCCCAGGTTTTCTTACATGTGTTATCACATCTCATTCCATTTGAGAAGGGGTTATGGCATAGGCACATAATGTTATCTTCATCTTTCAGATAAAGAGGCATAATTTCAGGTAGATAAATTTCCCAGTAGTTACACAGCTAGTGCCAAATGATAGCAGGATTCACCAGATCTGTCTGCCTTTTTCAAATACAACACCTTGCCTGGGAATGAGCTAGCAGAAGACTTTTAGAAGATGAGACTGGAGAAGTGGCTTCAAATTTCATTCTAATCAAGATACTAAGCTTTGCATTTATTTGTTCCTTCAGTACCATTTATTGGGCACCTAATATGTGTCAAACAATCTAGGAATTGGCGATATTACAATGAATAAAAAGCATAGATCCCTGTCTTCCAGAAGCTTACTTCTGGTTATTGGAGGTTTTGAGCCAAGAAATGACATGATCTGGCTTAGGTTTTGCAAACACTCTCCTGGTTACAGTGTGGAGCATCACCTGAAGAGAGGTGAGGGCTTCAGCAACAAGCCCAGTTAGGAGGCCACTGCAGCAATCCAGACAACAGAGGGTGGGGGTTTAGACCACAGTAGTGGCCAAGATGAGAAGTTGGATTCTATATGGACCTCGATGGAAACACCAATAGGATTGCTGAGGAACTGAATGTAGAAATTGCTTGTCCATGTTTTAACTGCAACTATCGTCAGCCTGCATCCTAAACCTATGCTTTTTAAATTATGTTAACATGCTGAAGTATAAAGTGATTTCACAACTATATTCAATTTCATAAAAAAAGTGTAGCTCCTCCTTTTCAGCTCCTTAGCACTAGGCTTAGGAAAGGAGAGTGCCTCTTGAAGCCTGTAAGAGACAGGAGAGAGCTCTGTGTCCCAGGTGCATTTGTCATCCAGGCTGCAGCTAGCCAGCTGGCTCCTTCAAGGGCCATATACCTGGGTGGCAGCACATATGTGGTTATACTTGAGATATCGGGTGTGTCCATCTCAGAGCCACTCAAAGTCCATTTTAACCCTTCCTATGGCTCCCCATGAGGAGGAGGGAAAACGAATCCTCTTAATAAGATTTAAGCACAGCTTCACATTTTCTGCCTTTGTTATTTCTCAGAAACGCCATTATCAGTCTGAATCAGAACAGTTATTAATTCTTAGTCACAAAGTAGCACTTTTAGCACACTCTTTCGCCGTTTTTTTAACTTCAGAAACAGCTTCCTTGTAGGTAACTTTTACTGAGCAGACATTGTCAGCCAAAAATAGTTCTGGATCCACCACATCTGCCATAAACTTTAACAAGTCCAGGATACAAATTTGTGTATCACAAGTCAATAAAATTGCCACCAAGCTGTTTGTGTAGTAATAAGGTCAATAAATATCATCTTCATTCAATTAATTTTCATTGACCTTAAGGGAATGACCTTCTATTTCCAAGTAGGAGAAGAAATTGGCCATGGGGAAGCATAACTGTTGAATCTGCTTTTCAGTTATTACATTACTGAAGATAGCATGGGCATCTAGCTATGCTTGTATGTTTAGACTAAAAAGTCATCCCCTACACGGCTTATCCTTAAGTAGACCCAAACGATTTAATTTCAATTAAGATCATTGAAAGACCCCACAATCTGCTTGGGGTTGTCCTAACTGCATCTTCCAGATATGATCTAGTATCTCACTGATCTTGGCCATCCATTGGGTTCTTCTGGGCAGGATATCCAGGTAAGGATGTGATGAGAGGCTCTCCCTTTCTGGCCTGCAAACTGCATTTGTCACAGCCCCTTTCTCCATTAACCTGGGCTGAAGATCAGCCCTGAAGTTGCTCTTTGTTTTGCCAGCCATACCCTGAAGGAGGTAACCACACCAGTGAGAGATGAGTGCCTCTGATTTCCTCCTGCCTCCACGTGGCAGATGAGGGACCCTGCCATTTTTTTATAAAATTCAAAATCAACTAAAGTATCACTTTTTTTGTTTTATTATTTTCCCAGGGCTGCGTCCAAAGAGGACTCTGCGGCTGGTGCTCTGGACTGCAGAAGAACAAGGTGGAGTTGGTGCCTTCCAGTATTATCAGTTACACAAGGTAAAAACCCAGCCATGGATTGCTAAGCATTTGTACATGTAATATACAAAAATATCTCTCATTATCCATTTAAGACTTTCAATAATACTTTCTGGTCAACTGGCTCTAGCAAACACCCTTGTATGAGCCTTCTCCCTCCAGCCCTGTGAATGAGAATGCACTGGTAAACCGATGATGCTGCGGTGTAGAGCTGAGAGCTTTTCTTCTTCTACATCACAGTCTGTGGCCAAAGAAAAATTCTGATTGCCATGCTGCCATTTTTTTAAAGTCTCCCTAGTTCTGCTGTATTTATGTATGTCAGAGAAATAGTTACAGGCAAACATTCCCTCTCCCCACCGAGCCTATCCCCATACCTCAATGCCTGCCATACTCCCAGAAGCCTTGGCATTTGAGTGCCAGGTTCCGAGGCCTTGAGTCTGCCAAGAGCATTGCCATGATGGTGGTGGAAATGGCAGCAGCCACAGGCTTCTGTCCTGGGAATGTGGAGGACAGCTTGGTTTGACACCAGCTGTCATTATACAAGTGTGAAGCTTGAAGCAGGAAGATTATTGTGGATGGTCGTGATTAGAAATACAAGGCCACATGGAAGAGGGAGGATGGAGAGATTAATATCAAGAGCAAATGTTGAGACAGCAAAATATACAACCTCAGAAATACTCTGGATCAAGTCAAATGTTAGTTCAAAGAGGAACTCCAAAATCAATGAGCATATGCTGACAAGCAGTGATGGTTGCCCAGAGAGGAGCATCTGGTCTGCTGCTGCCTGATGGTTTCCCCTGAATGTCTAGATTAGAAGAAGCAAATCTTGCAAGCCTAAATTATCCAAATCAGAGAAGGGTTTCTTTTGTAAATTGTGTGTATGTTATTTTTTGACCTTTTTTTATTTTTCAAAGTCAGTCTCTATTACCCTATTTCAGTCAGTTAGTATATAATGAGTTTAAAGTCATGAATTTGGTCACTGAATACAATTATTTACTATACAAAGGACAACTTATGTCCTACGCCCTACTCTTTCCCTACTTTAGTTCTTTTGGCCTCAGGTGATCCTGGGTATAACATAATTCAAGACAAGTGTCCTTTGGTTAGTAGGTCAGTAACATCATTTTCTATGTGATGTCGTAGACCACAACATCATATGAGGATTGTTCTAGATTCAGCAACATTCAATTAATATTTTCTGAGCATGTACTATGTTCTGTACACTATGATATGCATTAATGTTAGCATCAAAAAGATCTACCCTGACCTTACAAAGCCTACATTCTAAAGGACACTGATCATTAACTTAAGTTGATCATTAACTTAATCATTAACTTAATAACTGATCATTAATTTAAGTCTTTCAAGACTTAACACCTTATAATTTCTTTCTGGGAAAGAAATTACATCTAAGCTGGGACCTGAAGACTGAGTGGAAGTAAGCTAAGGAGAATGAAGAGGGAGGGAGGAGGTGGGTACTGCACCTTGGCACAGGGACCTGTGTGTGCAAAGGCAGGAGATGAGACAAAGCAAAGCACACCGGAGAAATGGAAAGGAATTCAGAGTGGCTGCTGCATAGAATGCAAGATGCACAGTGGTAGGAGGGTGGAACACTGAGGTAAACAAGAGCCTGGACAAGAAGAACAAATGAATCATGTTTAGAAGTGCAGACTTTATCCTCACGGCAAGAGAGTAATTTATTTTTAAGAAGGAGATTTAAAATTCTATACATATTAGACTTTATTTAAAAAAATAGAATAGTTAAAAAAACTGTTCTTTTTTTTTTTTTTTTTTTTTTTGAGACAGAGTCTCACTCTGTTGCCCAGGCTGGAGTACAGTGGCACAATCTTGGCTCACTGCAACCTCTGCCTCCAGGTTCAAGTGATTCTCCTGCCTCATCCTCCCAAGTAGCTGGGACTACAGGCATGTGCCACCACACCCGGCTAATTTTTTTGTATTTTTCCGTGTTAGCCAAGACGGTCTCCATCTCCTGACTTTGTGATCTGCCCGCCTCAGCCTCCCAAAGTGCTGGGATTACAGGTGTGAGCCACTGCGCCCTCTTTTATTCTCTGTAATACACTCTACTCCAAGAAAAAAATTGGATTTAAATTGCAATTGATCTGGCTAAAAATTTTTATCATCGCTGAAATTCTTAGAATGTGAAAAAAGAAGGTTTATTTCTCTATAATGTGAGTTTCACTGTAGCCTGTTAAAGCACATGGATGAAATCGGAAACGCCTAAAATTCTGAGGTTGGCAGAAATACACACACTCAAAGGACACGCAATCATAGAAACAGAACTAGTTTATCTTGATAGCATCCAGGCTGCCTCCATACAAATGTAGCTTCATGTTGGTGGCTAGTCTACATTGCATTTTCAGAAATAAAAAGAAGAAATTCCAGAAAGGGAAAACAGTGGCATTTTTTTTTTCTGATAGTGATATTATTTTATTTTATTTTCGTAGGTTTTTAGGGCAGAGGTGGCATTTTGTTACATGAGTAAGTTCTTTAGTGGTGATTTGTGAGATTTTGGTACACCCATCACCTGAGCAGTGTACACTGTACCCAATGAGTAATCTTTTATTGCTCACTTCCCTCCCATCCTTTCTCCTAAGTCCCCAAAGTTCAATGTATCATTCTTGTGCCTTTGCATCCTCGTAGCTTAGCTCCCACTTATGAGTGAGAACACGCGATGTTTGGTTTTCCATTCCTGAGTTACTTCACTTAGAATAATGGTCTCCAATTCCATCCAGGTTGCTGCGAATGCCATTATTTTATCACTTTTTATGGCTGACTAGTATTCCATCATACATGTATACCACAATTTCTTGTTTTTTTTTTTTTTTTGCAATTTTTTTATTATACTTTAAGTTCTAGGGTACATGTGCACAACGTGCAGGTTTGTTACATATGTATACATGTGCCATGTTGGTGTGCTGCACCCATTAACTCGTCATTTACATTAGGTATATCTCCTAATGCTATCCCTCCCCCCAACACCCCACAGTAGCACCTGGTGTGTGATGTTCTCTTTCCTGTGTCCAAGTGATCTCATTGTTCAATTCCCACCTATGAGTGAGAACATGCGGTATTTGGTTTTCTGTTCTTGTGAGTTTGCTGAGAATGATGGTTTCCAGCTGCATCCATGTCTCTACAAAGGATACGAACTCATCCTTTTTTATGGCTGCATAGTATTCCATGGTGTATATGTGCCACATTTTCTTAATCCAGTCTGTCACTGATGGACATTTGAGTTGATTCCAAGTCTTCACTAGTGTGAATAGTGCCGCAATAAATATACATGTGCATGTGTCTTTATAGCAGCATGACTTATAATCCTTTGGGTATATCCCCAGTAATGGCATGGCTGGGTCAAATGGTATTTCTAGTTCTAGATCCTTGAGGAATCGCCACACTGTTTTCCATAATGGTTGAACTGGTTTACAATCCCACCAACAGCGTAAAAGTGTGCCTATTTCTGCACATCCTCTCCAGCACCTGTTGTTTTCTGATTTTTTAATGATTGCTATTCTAACTGGTGTGAGATGGTATCTCATTGTGGTTTTGATTTGCGTTTCTCTGATGGTGAGTGACGATGAGCATTTTTTCATGTGTCTGTTGGCTGTATGAATGTCTTCTTTTGAGAAATGTCTGTTCATATCCTTTTCCCACTTTTTGATGGGGTTGTTTGTTTTTTTCTTGTAAATTTGATTGACTTCTTTATAGGTTCTGGATATTAGCCCTTTGTCGGATGAGTGGACTGCAAAAATTTTCTCCCATTCTGAAGGTTGCCTGTTCACTCTGATGGTAGTTTCTTTTGCTGTGCAGAAGCTCTTTAGTTTAATTAGATCCCATTTGTCAATTTTGGCTTTTGTTGCCATTGCTTTTGGTGTTTTAGACATGAAGTCCTTGCCCATGCCTATGTTCTGAATGGTATTACCTAGGTTTTCTTCTAGGGTTTTTATGGTTTTAGGTCTAACATTTAAGTCTCTAATCCATTTGAATTAATTTTCATACAAGGAGTAAGGAAAGGATCCAGCTTCAGCTTTCTACTTATGGCTAGCCAATTTTCCCAGCACCATTTATTAAATAGGGAATCCTTTCCCCATTTCTTGTTTTTGTCAGGTTTGTCAAAGATCGGATGACTGTAGATGTGTGGTATTATTTCTGAGGGCTCTGTTCTGTTCCATTGGCCTATATCTCTGTTTTGGTACCAGTACCATGATGTTTTGGTTACTGTAGCCTTGTAATATAGTTTGAAGTCAGGTAGCATGATGCCTCCAGCTTTGTTCTTTTGACTTAGGATTGTCTTGGCAATGCGGGCTCTTTTTTGGTTCCATATGAACTTTAAAGAAGTTTTTTCCACTTCTGTGAAGAAAGTCATTGGTAACTTTATGGGGATGGCATTGAATGTATAAATTACCTTGGGCAGTATAGCCATTTTCATGATATTGATTCTTCCTATCCATGAGTATGGTATGTTCTTCCATTTGTTTGTGTCCTCTTTTATTTCACTGAGCAGTGTTTTGTTGTTCTCCTTGAAGAGGTCCTTTACATCCCTTGTAAGTTGGATTCCTAGATATTTTATTCTCTTTGAAGCTATTGTGAATGGAAGTTTATTCATGATTTGGCTCTCTGTTTGTCTGTTACTGGCGTATAAGAATGATTGTGATTTTTACGCATTGATTTTGTATCCTGAGACTTTGCTGAAGTTGCTTATCAGCTTAAGGAGATTTTGGGCTGAGTCAATGGGGTTTTCTAAATATACAATCATGTCATCTGCAAACAGGGACAATTTGACTTATTTTCCTAACTGAATAACCTTGATTTCTTTCTCTTGACTGATTGCCCTAGCCAGAAATTCCAACGCTATGTTGACTACGAGTGGTGAGATAGGGCATCCCTGTCTTGTGCCAGTTTTCAAAGGGAATGCTTCCAGTTTTTGCCCATTCAGTATGATATTGGCTGTGGGTTTGTCATAAATAGCTCTTATTATTTTGAAATACGTTCCATCAATACTGAATTTATTGAGAGTTTTTAGCATGAAGGGCTGTTGAATTTTGTCAGAGGCCTTTTCTGCATCTATTGAGATAATCATGTGGTTTTTGTCTTTGGTTCTGTTTATATGCTGGATTATGTTTATTGATTTGTGTATGTTGAACCATCCTTGCATCCCAGGGATGAAGCCCACTTGATCATGGTTGATAAGCTTTTTGATGTGCTGCTGGATTTGGTTTGCCAGTATTTTATTGAGGACTTTTGCATAGATGTTCATCAGGGATATTGGTCTAAAATTCCCTTTTTCTGTTGTATCTCTGTCAGGCTTTGGTATCAGGATGATGTTGGCCTCATAAAACGAGTTAGGGAGGATTCCCTCTTTTTCTATTGGTTGGAATAGTTTCAGAAGGAATGGTACCAACTCCTCCTTGTACCTCTGGTAGAATTCGACTGTGAATCTATCTGGTCTTGGACTTTTTTTGGTTGGTAGGCTATTAATTATTGCCTCAATTTCAGAGCCTGCTATTGGTCTATTGAGGGATTCAACTTCTTCCTGGTTTAGTCTTGGGAGAGTGTAGAGTGTAAGTGTCCAGGAAATTATCCATTTCTTCTAGGTTTTCTAGTTTATTTGCATAGAGGTGTTTATAGTATTCTCTGATGGTAGTTTGTATTTCTGTGGGGTCGGTGGTGATATCCCCTTTATCATTTTTTATTGCGTCTATTTGATTCTTCTCTCTTTTTTTCTTTATTAGTCTTGCTAGCAGTCTGTCAATTTTGTTGATCTTTTCAAAAACCAGCTTCAGGAGTCACTGATTTTTTGGAGGTTTTTTTGTGTCTCTATCTCCTTCAGTTCTGCTCTGATCTTAGTTATTTCTTGCCTTCTATTAGCTTTTGAATGTGTTTGCTCTTGCTTCTCTAGTTCTTTTAATTGTGATGTTAGGGTGTCAATTTTAGATCTTTCCAGCTTTCTCTTGTGGGCATTTAGTGCTATAGATTTCCCTCTACACACTGCTTTAAATGTGTCCCAGAGATTCTGGTATGTTGTATCTTTGTTCTCATTGGTTTCAAAAAACATCTTTATTTCTCCTTCATTTCATTATGTACCCAGTAGTCATTCAGGAACAGGTTGTTCAGTTTCCATGTAGTTGAGTGGTTTTGATTGAATTTCTTAGTCCTGAGTTCTAGTTTGATTGCACTGTGGTCTGAGAGACAGTTTGTTATAATTTCTATTCTTGTACATTTGCTGAGGAGTGCTTTACTTCCAATTATGTGGTCAATTTTGGAATAAGTGCGATGTGGTGCTGAGAAGAATGTATATTCTGTTGATTTGGGGTGGAGGGTTCTGTAAATGTCTATTAGGTCCGCTTGGTGCAGAGTTGAGTTCAATTCCTGGATATCCTTGTTAACTTTCTGTCTCGTTGATCTGTCTAATGTTGACAGTGGGGTGTTGAAGTCTCCCATTATTATTATATAGGAGTCTAAGTCTCTTTGTAAGTCTCTAAGGACTTGCTTTATGAATCTGGGTGCTCCTGTATTGGGTGCATATATATTTAGGATAGTTAGCTCTTCCTGATGAATTGATCCCTTTACCATTATGTAATGACCTTCTTTGTCTCTTTTGATCTTTGATGGTTTAAAGTCTGTTTTATCAGAGACTAGGATTGCAACCCCTGCTTTTTTTGTTTTCCATTTGCTTGGTAGATCTTCCTCCATCCCTTTATTTTGAGCCTATGTGTGTCTCTGCATGTGAGATGGGCTTCCTGAATACAGCAAACTGATGGGTCTTGATTCTTTATCCAATTTGCCAGTCTGTATCTTTTAATTGGACCTTTTAGTCCATTTACATTTAAGGTTCATATTGTTATGTGTGAACTTGATTCCTGTCATTATGATCTTAGCTGGTTATTTTGCTCGCTAGTTGATGCAGTTTCTTCCTAGCATTGATAGACTTTACATTTTGACATATTTTTGCAATGGCTAGTACCTGTTGTTCCTTTCCATGTTTAGTGCTTCCTTCAGGATCTCTTGTAGGGCAGGCCTCATGGTGACAAAATCTCTCAGCATTTGCTTGTCTGTAAAGGATTTTATTTCTCCTTCACTTATGAAACTTAATTTGGCTGGATATGAAATTCTGGGTTGAAAATTCTTTTCGTTAAGAATGTTGAATATTGGCCCCCACTCTCTTCTGGCTTGTAGAGTTTCTGCCAAGAGATCTGCTGTCAGTCTGATGGGCTTCCCTTTTTGTGTAACCTGACCTTTCTCTCTGGCTGCCCTTAACATTTTTTCCTTCATTTCAACTTTGGTGAATTTGACAATTATGTGTCTTGGAGTTGCTCTTCTCAAGGAGTATTTTTGTGGCATTCTCTGTATTTCCTGAATTTGAATGTTGGCCTGCCTTACTAGGTTGGGGAAGTTCTCCTCAATGATATCCTGCAGAGTGTTTTCTAACTTGGTTCCATTTTCCCTGTCACTTTCAGGCACATCAATCAGACATAGATTTGGTCTTTTCACATAATCCCATATTTCTTGGAGGTTTTGTTCATTTCTTTTTACTCTTTTTTCTCTACACTTCTCTTCTTGCTTCATTTCATTCATTTGATCTTCAATCGCTGATACTCTTTCTTCCAGTTGATCGAGTTGGTTACTGAAGCTTGTGTGTTTGTCATGTAGTTCTCGTGTTATGGTTTTCATCTCTATCAGTTCTTTTAAGGTCTTCTCTTCATTGATTATTCTAGTTATCCATTCATCCATTTTTTTTTAAGGATTTTCGTTTCTTTGTGCTGGTTACGTAGTTCCTCCTTTAGCTCTGAGAAGTTTGATCAACTGAAGCCTTCTTCTCTCAACTCATCAAAGTCATTCTCCATCCAGCTTTGTTCCGTTGCTGGCAATGAGCTGCATTCCTTTGGAGGGGGAGATGCGCTCTTATTTTTTGAATTTCCAGCTTTTCTGCCCTGCTTTTTCCCCATCTTTGTGGTTTTATCTGCCTCTGGTCTTTGATGATGGTGACGTACTGATGGGGTTTTGGTATAGGTGTCCTTCCTGTTTGATAGTTTTCCTTCTAGCAGTCAGGACCCTCAGCTGCATGTCTGTTGGAGTTTGCTTGAGGTCTACTCCAGACCCTGTTTGCCTGGGTATCAGCAGTGGAGGCTGCAGAAGATAGAATGTTGCTGAACAGCAAGTGTTGTTGTCTGATTGTTGCTCTGGAAGCTTCGTCTCAGGGGTGTGCCCCGCCATGTCAGGTGTGAAGTGTCAGTCTGCACCTAGTGGGGGATGTCTCCCAGTTAGGCTACTCAGGGGTCAGGGACCCACTTGAGCAGGCAGTCTGTCCATTCTCAGATCTCAACCTCTGTGCTGGGAGATCCACTGCTGTCTTCAAAGCTGTCAGACAGGGGCATTTACCTCTGCTGAGGTTTCTGCTGCTTTTTGTTTAGCTATGCCCTGTCCCCAAAGGAGGAGTCTACAGAGGCAGGCTGGCCTCCTTGACCTGTGGTGGGTTCCACCCAATTTGAGCTTCCCAGAGGCTTTGTTTACCTACTTAAGCCTCAGCAATGGCAGGTGCCCCTCCCCCAGCCTCGCTGCCGCCTTACAGTTAGATCTCAGACTCCTGTGCTAGCAATGAGGGAGGCTCCATGGGCATGGGACCCTCTGGGCCAGGTGTGGGATATAATCTCCTGATGTGCCATTTGCTAAGACCCTTGGTAAAGCGCAGTATTAGGGTGGGAGTTACCCGATTTTCCAGGTGTTGTGTGTCTCAATTTCCTTTGGCTAGGAAAAGGAATTCCCTTCCCCCTTGTGCTTCCCAGGTGAGGCGATGCCTCGCCCTGCTTCAGCTCTGGCTGATCGGGCTGCACCCGCGGACCAGCGCCAACTGTCCGACATGCCCCAGTGAGATGAACCCGGTATCTCAGTCGAAAATGCAGAAATCGCCCATCTTCTGTGTCATTCATGCTGGGAGCTGGAGGCTGGAGCTGTTCCTATTCCAGCATTTTATTTTACAGTAACTCTTTATCTCACCTTTAAAAAGACATTGTGCATGCATGCTTTACGTGATACAGCCAACTTCAAAGGACTTATTCTGGATTCTTATGATTACCATATCGATATTGACATTATCAAGACTATAATCATTTCAAAGATGGCTGAGTTTAACTTAAAAGTAATATAATAAGCAAGTCACAAACCACAGGGGTAAATTAGATTGTCTTTAGACTTCTTTCTCTGTGGCATTACTGAATGCCAGCAAACAGTCCAACAATATCCAGTTCACTCCAGTGACAACAGAGAGGTCATCTGTTCCAAATAAAGTTATGCTAACTGCTGAAACAAATAATCGGTCAAATTTCAATGACCTAACATAACCCAGAAATATATTCCTTGCTCGCTTAATATCCAATCTACAGTAGGGCTCTGCTTTATATAGGTATTCAGGGATCCAAGCTGACACACCCTTTAACAACATGGCTTTTAATATGCCTTCGAGTATTGACATACAGCTGGCAGGCAGGGGGATAGTACGAGGTTTTTATGGGACAGTTATGGAAGTGGCTGACATCATTTCTACTCACACTCCATTGGCAAGAACTAGTCATGTAGTCCAACTGCATGAGAGGCTAGGGCATACAGGCACTGGCTGAGCAGCCACTTCCCAACAACAGCTCTACACTGTAGGCTGGGAGCATTCTATAGCTATATTCTCTATCTTTGGCAGAAAACTGACCCACTCTAGGGTCTTCCTTTCACTTTGTTCTGGCTTTCCAAACACTTCAGCTGCACAAGAGGCCAACTATCCTGACGTCTTTACCTCCCATGGTGCTCAAAGTGAGATCAGCTCTGTGAGCTGCCTAAAAGTACTCATCTTCACCACTACCAGGATGCCTTTGTCTAGCAACACACAAAAAGAAAAGGAGTCACAGACTTTGACCAGAAAGACCTTACATTTTACTTCAAAAATAACTTTAAATACACACATAAGAAAGTTAATATTACAAACCATATATCATGAAGTTTTAAGTAATGTACTAAAAGCATATTATTTTTATGGAGGATGCTATCATTGACAAAGTGCCAAATGGTGTAAAGTCTGAACAGAGTAAATGGAAAGGATTTAGAAGAGGGAGAAATCACTATCGCATGTTAGTCGTGAGGAAGGAGTCAACACCTAATCCTTGCAGAGCAAGTGGATTTCAGCCAGTGATCAAGAGGGGAGAGAAGAGACAGCTGCTCCCCTTCAGTTGGATGATAATGGAGTCTCGAGGTCTGCCTTTGGCATTGGTATGGGTGATACCAAATAGGAATGGAACTTTTACTGGGGGGGTGGGGTGGGGAGATCTATTTTAGTGATTGTCGAAATAAAAGGTGTGAACTTTTTAAATGACTCTGCTTGCATTTTTATGATACAATTATGGTTATTAGTGATCTATGTCAGGAATCAGAAAATTATGACTGATGGACCAAATCCAGCCTGTCACTTGTTTATGTACAGACTTCAAGCTAAGAAGTATTTTCATATGGTTAGCTGATTATACTACAGAAATTGTGGCCCACAAAACTTAACTGTCTGGGTCTTTACAGAAAAAGTTTACCTACTTCTGGTCTATAATAATAAAAGTCATAAAATATCTTCACATTATTTGTATGCAATAATCTCTTTATTGTTTGTATGACCTAAAATATAATTTTGTAAATTTTGTTTGGAGCCTAATATTATCCAATGTAAGTATATTGTAGAAAGATATTATTGTAATGATAGAAGCTTGCATGCACAATCTTTTTTTTTTTTGGCATTCTTATCTGGCAGTCTTTAATAATAAAGTTGGCTAAACCTACGTGGCACTAGCTATGGAGAAAAACAATATGTAGATTATTATTTCTTCTTTTTGTTTTTCTGAATGTATTCTTTCTTCCCTCTCACAAAATCTTTTCAACAGCGAAAGTTCTACAAAGGCTATTTTAATAATAAATCAGTTTGTGAAATAATGAATTATTAATATTCATTATCTTTTCCTTAGTAAATATATCTTTGTTTACACTGTACTCTAATTAATATATGCAGATAATATAAAATAGTTATTTTAAGTTTTGTAGTAAAATTTATTGCTGAACTAATTTTCAAAGTTGTATTTGAATTAATAGCTACCTTTACTTCATAATTATGCTTTGTTATGACATATCAGCTCAATTATTATAATAAGCACTAGAATTTACTAAATTTAGTAAATTTAGTGAATTTACTAAACAATTTATTAAATTATAAATATGTGAGGCTATTTGTAGCTTGTGTATACATTTTGAAATTCATATACAACTTTATTATAATGTCTAAAATACCTCAAGGAAACAAACTTTGGCTCAAAAATGGTCTATAAGCATTTTAGTAGCAGTTACTAAGTAAATAACTCAAACAGGAAGTGTTGAATATTTCACTATAGTACTATTCACTAGAATAGAAATCATTCCTGAGATCCATTCAGCATATGCCTCTAACAGTCATAGCAGAAAGTCCCATAAAATATTTCTCTTCCTAAGAAAATGCAAGTTCACATGTTTCAATACGTTGTTAAATTTTCTCTCTTTGTTTTAAAATCCTTTCACCATCTCTTTGATTGTCTTGATATTAGCACATAAGCTTGAGAATTACTTATATGGACTGTATATTGTTTGTGCTTTATTAGAAGCAACTCATTTTTCTTGCTGTTTTATTGAAGTTTAATTAGCATTTGGTAAATGCACATATCTTAAGTACACAGCAAAATATATTTGGAAAATGTATACCCCTATGGAATCATCCCCCAGATCAAGGTATAGAGCACTGCTATTATCCTAGTAAGTTTCCTTATATCCCCTTCAAATCAACCTCCGACGCTACCAAAGACAACTACTATGCTCCTTTGTAACTCTAGATTGGTTATGTCTGTTCTTAAACTTCATATAAATGGAACCACACCACACAGTATGTAATCCTGAGTCTGACGTCTTTCACTAAACAGTATGGTTTTGCAGTTTATCCATGTTGTTGCATGAACAGTAGTTTGTCCCTTTTTTTTTTTTTTTTTTTTTTTTTT